>NC_046980.1:14231757-14531757 GCF_009769545.1 Cyclopterus lumpus | reverse complement strand
TTTATCATTTTCAATAAGATGTTCTACCTTTGCGAGTAGACATCAATATCGGAGGGAAATCTTTTCCATTTAGTCTACAGGAAAACTGTATGTATCTCCCAAAAGTTGGGATATATTTGACCAGAGTTTACAAGCATTTCAGACTAAACTTTAAATTGTTAACTGAAGCTCACCAAACTAATTTGCCTTTTGCACGGTGACATGCCAATGGGGGCTACAGGGCGCAATAATGCAAAAAACGTTTTGATTTTGTCATTGCTGTATGACATCACTGTGGTAGATTAGTTGCCCCGGGTACAACACATTGCACTGTTTCATCAGATTAGAAAGCCATATAGATCAAGAGGTTGATTTGACAGGCGTAAACATATTTTAAGTTATTCTGATTGTGAAAAAAAACGGAGGGTGGGTAACGTAAGCAAACAGCCAATAGGGCATTCAGAACCTGTGGCATCAATTTCCTCGTCGACCAGTTGCTTTAAAACGACCTCAGCATCGCAGTGAGGACTTCAGTCACCGGGGATCACCGCACCAGTCACTCGCCTTTTATTGCTGCCACCTCCCGGATCCCCTGCAGCTCGGAAGCCTTCCTCCACAGCACAGCACACGGTGAGTAAACTCGACCGAAGCAGCCATTGTGAGACAAAACCAACGCGAACGGACATCACAGAAGAGGCGCGCAGTGTCGCATGCAAAGTGTGAGTCTCATTTGAATAATGGTGTCGCAGCTGTTGTTTTTTTTTTTGGGGGGGGGGCATATTTTTTGGGGGGGACAGATACATTATGACATGCTGCCCTAACTTTGATATCCTCGTCACATCACCGCCGCGTGACGGGCACCGTGTAGGGATGCTCATTTAACGTATACGTATATAAAACAGGGCCGCGAGACTACCACGCTCTCGCTAACGGCCGAACTTTGTCCGGCGCGCCCACCGTTCAGCTAACCTGCTAGCTGCGCGACCAGACACGTTTACCGCCCCGCCGGAAGCGAAGTGTCGAGGGGTTAGTCTTTCACCTGTGGCATCCCCCGTGGCACGGGGCACCCACAGGTGAATTGCCACGAATCTAACTGGTGGGCGAAATGGGGGGGCTAAAGGGTCATCTTCCGGTTCAACAACAGCGACGCAACGTTACCACTTTCGTGTGAAGTCGCCGCCATCGACCACCAGGCAGTGAAAGAGGAGTGGCACCCGGTTTTCATGGATGCAGTTTTTTTTAAGTCAATCAAATCACCGATAATCGATATACGGCACTGAAAATAAAGGGGGTACGCCACCGTTGCAACGTGATCACGGTGTGTCGTGAAACATGAACGACGAGCCGTTTCGGTAACGCGCAGCATCGGCGTCTTTTATCGTTGTGTCGGACTTTCATGTCACCTGCATGGGCACCGGTAACGCTTGAGGCGGTGGGCGGTAGTGTGACGTGTGAGCGCAACATCCGCTATCTTGCATTCCGTTTGGCGGAACTGTGAACCAGTAGAGTGGCAACGACGCACCAAACTCAGCCGGGCTGTACCACCGTTACACGAGTGCCACGCTTTCAGCCACTGCGCGAGCTCGGCGCTGCTGGAGAGTGAACCGCACATTGCTGCTGCGTGTACTCAGCCAGCCGCCGTACCTTCCCCTCGCTATTGCATCCCTTCGTGCGCATTTAACTGAACAACATCTCGCCTCTTTTTTTTTTTTTCTCATTTTCTTTCTGCTGCGCACTGCTTTTACAGAAACCCCTTCTGAGAAAAAGAAAATGACTGAAACGGAAACCAGGACGCATCACGATGGCAAGCAACAGATCCGACGTGCCGTGGCAGAAACCTCGTCGGTGGAGGATGTTTTTGACGACACCTATAAAGAACAAGAGGGTCCCAAACCGCCGACGATGCTGGTGTGGAGAAATATAATTCTGATGTCCGTCCTTCATGTCGCAGCTCTTTATGGACTGGTTCTTCTTCCATCCGCCTCGGTTTCAACTCTTGCATGGAGTAAGTATTCACTGTAGCAGGCTTTAGCATGCAACATTTTGTTGTGTGTTTTTTTTCTTTTCCATCCACCCTGTGGGCCACAGTCGGAGAACAGAATGTGCTGATGTTGTGTTATCATTGCTAACTACAATACGTACTGCCTGAGGGGGGGGGGGGGGGGGGGGGTCAATGCCTATGGGAGTAATGGACAATGAGTCACTCTGGCCTTGTGCATTTCATTTTACAAAGCCAAATGTATGTGTAATCTTTTCTGAGCACTCAAACCTGTGGCTGATTGTAAAATAGTTGGGCTTGTTGCAATGTTTAGTATGTCCCAAATTAGAAGCATTTGAATTTTCCTGAGGGAAGACAAACTAAGCTGAATAATTAGAATGTTTGCCCCATATATATCTATCATCTAATCCTATCTATATATAATTCCTGAACAGTCTTAACTTTGTTTCCACTCTGGCACTGCATAATTTCCCTCTATCTTTGCAATGCTGAGCTGCATATTATTTCACTGTGGAAGACAAAGCACAATCACCAGCCCCATAGACATCCCATTGTGAGCTGTGTGGCACCACCACAGAATGCTCTTTGGCAGTCAGAAGCCCCCGGGTTTCAAATCCTGGGTAGTCTTGTCTGGGCTTCACATAGAAACGCATTCAGTAGTTTTAGAACAACAAAACTGATGGCAGACCTGCATGCTCTCACTGTCCCATCTCCCCACATAGATGACTTTTCTCTGAACAAAGAGGCCAGGGTGTAATGGAAAGAAGATGGTGTCCTAGTGACTGTTCTCACGGGTGTAAAATTAATCTCAGTGTAGTGGTGACAGTTTCCCCTAAGATATCTGTCCTTTCCACCTCTCTTTCTTCCAGCTGCAGTGTGTTACCTCATCAGTGCTCTCGGTGTGACTGCTGGTGCACACAGATTATGGAGCCACAGATCCTACAAGGCCTCTTTTCCTCTGCGAGTCTTCCTCGCTCTCGCCAACTCCATGGCCTTTCAGGTAAAACAAGTCCAAATGGAATATCTCATACGCCTTTATTGATTCCCCAAAGGGAGATTTGGCTGTTACAGCAGCACAATATTTCCATGTGCATACTTTGGCAGCTGCTGCTTCATCTTTAACTCTCCCTTTACTCAAATGTTTTTTGCCATTGTCCCTTGACTGCTGTTTGCGCTTCACTGTGCAGAACGATGGGTGTGTGTGATTTCACATTAAACTGCTGAAGGGCCGAGATTCCCTGAGTTTCACATATGGATGTACAAACAGGATGTTGTGACATCACAACAAGCCATTATCGATCCAATATGCAACAAAGTGTGTAGAAAAAAAACATCAACACTAAGTATTATTGAAAGCAGAGCGTTTGTCATGAAACATGCCTGAAGGACATCTAAAAGCTACTTCAATGCTTAATATTCACCACATCAGCAACAAAAAAGTAGCAATGGTATGGGGATTTCAGTAAAATCGTGCAGTTTGAGTGTTATGCATTTATGGTTTGTTATTGCTGACCTTAATCTGATTATCTAGTCTCATGCATATCTGTGTGCCTCATGTAATCCTCGCTATCTTTGTCTCTTTGTGAGCAGAATGACATATATGAGTGGGCGAGGGACCACCGTGTCCACCACAAGTACTCAGAGACGGACGCAGACCCCCACAATGCCACACGGGGTTTCTTCTTCGCCCACATTGGTTGGCTGATGGTTCGCAAACATCCCGACGTCATTGAAAAGGGCAAAAAACTGGAGCTGTCCGACCTGAAGGCCGATAAAGTGGTTATGTTCCAGAGACGGTGAGAAAACATTACCCAGAGTACTTTATTGCGTGTCTCTCTGAGGGGAGTTTAAAGATACAGACTTAACAAACTAAAGTGAAAGTCCACATGTTATCAAAACTTCATTTTTCCTGTCTCCTGTCAAAGTATTTTTCAGAGATAAATATCATATATGATTCAATAATAAATGTGAAAAAACAGACACCACTATCCATCACCTGGGCTTTCACACTGTTGCTCCCCAAAGTATAATATACGAATATCGCACTACTTCCTGCAATAGCACTGACTATCACTAATGCAGAATGGATGCCTCCTAAATGCATCTTGTCATTAAAAGTAATTTCCCCGTCTGCCCAAGCTGTACTTGAAGTTGTAGCCTGGGTTATATTGACCATGATAACACTTGATTTTCATGGTCTACTAATAATACATGCATTAATGGACAGCTTGGCTCTTTGGTGTCGACTGTCATCTTATCTACTTTAATAACAATGTGGGATTACATTTGTGTCCTTTTATGGCACCCTTTACCCTGGCATGGGTACAGATCTGTAGGTTTTAAAATTTAATTAAATGAGATGCAATATTAATTTTAACTTTACTTAATTTGTGGAATTATAAAATGTATACATTTCCACAATTTGCTATGAGACCAAAACCCCCAAAGATTAAATGTTATTCAATTTACATCCTTATAAATCTGTAATTTAATTTAGTCTCAAATTGAGTGAGAAGGGATCTGTGTGATTTATATTGTTCTTTTATTTCAGGCACTACAAGCTCTCTGTGGTGATCCTCTGCTTCGCCGTGCCAATGTTTGTGCCCTGGTACTTCTGGGGTGAATCCTTGTCTGTGGCATACTTCGTCCCTGGATTCCTAAGATACGCTGTGATGCTCAACGCCACCTGGCTGGTCAACAGCGCTGCACACATCTGGGGCAACAGGCCTTATGACAAGACCATCAACCCGAGGGAAAACCTAATAGTTGCTCTCAGTGCCATCGGTAAGGAAACGGCCTGTTCATTATCTATTATTTGACCTGTAGTCCCTGTATTGTGACTCCATAGGTATTTAGTGCCTTATGCGCCTGAGGGATATTTGAATGATCTTCACATCCCTTGTTGAAAGCTTGTCAAGTCAGCCACAGTGTGGGCCCCCTTAAAGCGGTCTTAGGCAGCTATAGTGGGACAGGTTGTTGATCCAGGGGTCGATGATTATTTTGACCATGTGCCAGTTTAAGCTTTGAACTTCAGAGGATGTCAGCTTTTGAGCTGTGTATTTAGACATATTTGTTTTAGATTTGGACACTGGGTTATTTCAGAATCATTGGTTTCCACCAGTCAAGACTATTTGTGGTGGCTGACACCATGGGTGTGTGATGCAGCAAACAGCAAAGAGCATTGTTAGCTGCAAAACAGCATCAAATTCTTTCCAGATTTATCATTGTCCGCCCCATTTTGATCTATCAAGATTTAAATCAAGTGTGCTTTTATTTATATTGAATGAAAGAACATTTTAAACTTTTTTTTTTTGCACCTATTGTGCTATTTCAAGTAGTTTTTCCATGTGACTCCTTTTCCTACGCACCCAGAGCAGCTGTAGTAAACACAATCGTAGAGACTGTTCCCTCTTGCCCTAGAAGCATTTTCCTCTTTTGAAAGTTTCTGTTAATTACCCCCACATTCATCCACACAGTAGTCTCCTAGACTGTTTTCTACCAGGCCCAATAGGTTTGAATGACTGATGTATCCAATTTTTAGAACCTGCAGTATTACTCGTGTGCGCATCATAATTTTAAGCTCCTTGATTTCGATGTTTTCTACTGAAATCCCCCATGAGATTCGTAGGTGTCATATTTCCCAAGGCTGAGGGCACACCCGCACTGTTACCATGGCAACTAAACTGTTATGATGACAGACTGATCTGTAAAAGAACAATCTGATAGACTGTTTTTTTGGTCACTTGTAAATTACATTAGATGCCACTTTTGGGGGATTTTCAAATCCCCCAAAAAGGTCCCCAATTCACCTTTTGTGCTACCATTCTTTGATGTGTTTAAATGAGTAAAAATGAACCACATAATTGTGGCATGCATATCTTTATTCATGCAATTTAACTTGACATTTAGCAAAACACTCACGTCTTTCTTTTTGGTTTCCAGGAGAAGGCTTCCACAACTACCACCACACATTCCCTTTTGACTACGCCACGAGTGAGTTTGGCTGCAAGCTAAATCTCACGACTGCCTTCATAGACACCATGTGCTTCCTGGGTTTGGCCAAGGACCCCAAGAGGGTGTCGAAGGAAGTTATCACTGCTCGCGTGCAGCGGACGGGTGAAGGCAGCCACAAAAGTGGCTGAGTCACACTAGCCACTAGCTCTGAAACTGATACCTATGTGTCGAACCAAGACAGAACGTAGCAACGGGTATAGCAGAATTTCAGTGGTGGTTAGGGTTGATTCCCATGCTTCTGAATATAAGATAAACCTCCTCCTGAGACTAATATTGGCTTTTGAGAGTTGTAGACTTTCCATAAATGTGTGGGTCTCTTTTTAAGTTTTGAAGTGTCCTCACCAACTATTAGTCACAGCCAGTGACCTGGCTACATGTCCAAGCACAGCTTTTCACCATAATATATAAAACTGGCACAAAGAGAATGAAATGTGTTAATTGGGATTAAAGTCTCTCTTGGCAGCAGTAGGACAACCAGAATAAGTGTGTAAAAGCAGTGATTACAGAATAATTTACTGTACAGCTTATTTGTTAACGTGCTATTTATTAATAGTTTGTGGCACTTTAAAAGCTTTATTGAAACTTTTAACAACGATGTTTCTCTACATGCGATACTGAGGGCCTTTCGCTCTAACTTCTGTCAATACTGCTTTGTCTCATTCCAAAAGGAGTGGAGTTTCATCTTTATTTTTGTCTGTCTATTATAAGCTACGGTTTTCTTTATGTTTTGGTAAGATATTAGTCTTACTAAATCATAAGCTGCTGTGTTCAAGGCCAACACCGAGACAGTTAACTCAATTGAACTGCCCTTATTTATCATACCTGAGTAACCCTGTGTGAATACAGTACAGATGTGTTATACTTTGGGCTATTTTCACACCCACTGTCTTCAACTGTACAAGAGGGTTTTTTAATGAGGACAAAACTTTCTGGAGTAACGCATTGTATACCTCTGGTTGAGTAGTGAAGACTCCGACTGAAACAGAACCAGACTTCTAATTCTTAACCTGAAAACAGAGATATATATATATATATATATTTACATTTATTTTGTATTCATTTGAAATACACTCAGAGATAAGCTCTCCCTCAGACAAGGCAAATGAAAGATTTACCTTTTGTGCTGTGTAATGATATATTATTGAAACGTGTCAGGACTCTTGACCGAATGCCTTATGTGGGTTGCACACCTGATGAAAAATTAAAAGTGCAAGTTATGGAAATAAATTAGGGCTTAAATTGAACCACAGTTGTTTTGTGTCTGTCTGTTTTTAAGGAACACTTCAAAAATTAAAATCCCGTATTTATAATGAAAAAGAGGGACCAATCAACAACATATTTTAAAAAACCAAAAGGGTTACTGTAATTTAACATTTGTGTAACCAAACAAATATGTTGCTCTAAAACAAGATCCAAACTTATATCATTGATGATAATGTTGTGATATTTGCCACACTTCCACTTTTAATGAGTAACACTTTTTTACAGTGTTAACTTCTTGAAGTTTGAATGCCTTAAAAATGGCACTTAATTTATTTTTAAATATTTTTGCCCACTGTGTACGTAAATAAACCAAATTTTCTACTTGTGACAAAATATGTTTTGCTGTTTTTGTTGGAATTCTGTAATAGTCCTTATTCCTATACTGAATAAAAATATGACCATACCATTTCTGTTACATTCTTTATCAGTGGCTTGTGGATACTCTAATAATAACCACTACTGATAATGAACTTTGAACTATACTTGAAAATAAGTATTTAAAAGCAACAAAGTAAATTTGCTGTGTGTGTGTGTGAAACAAATAATAAAATGCAAGTGCCAAAAATAATAGAAACGTGGTGCTAAGTTATAAAATGGTCACGTTGACAAACTATGCACTGTGACTTACAATATTGTACATTAAATATATGTAATATGTTAAATGTCCCAAAAGCATGAGCGTATGTGTAAATTAATCATGTGAAAGGATGTTTTTCATTATTTTAAACACATTCCCATACTGCAGTATATTGATGTGGTATTAGAGATGATTGTAGTCCTGGGGATCTTTGCAGACTTGTGTCTTGTCTACACAATGTGCTTTTCTACACTGAGCTCAACAGGAGTTAAACATCTCTTTAACGTGTTTGATCTTCATCTTGCCGCTCCAGTTTTTGCACATGTTGCCCTTGTTAATCGACAGCCTCGTCTCCTGTCTACATGCCTCTTCTGATGGGGATCTACCTCTGCTTTTCAGGCTCGGGCTGCCTCGCTGCAGATATTGTTTGAACATTACTTAAGGATTCCTGGAGGATAGACTTCTGTTGGTACAGACACTGCTTAATGATTTTGCAGCTTTCTGTGTTCACTCTTGCAGGCTTAAAACTTGAAAAAGCCTGATTTGATCAGCAGTGGGTGAGCAAACAAATTATTTCCTCCCTCGTGATCTTCAATCCAGAATATTTAGTGTATGTTATCAACACCTCTCAACCATTTGAAGGATCTGTGAACTGGCTCCCTCTGCTGGTGAATGACGTTATGGCAAGTCAAAGAAACGGCAAACACATTTTCTCTTTTCAAAAGCAGTAAATGCGATTTGCTTGTTGCAATTTTGGTTTTTGCACAACATGCCGCAGTCTGCTCCAGAGTGCAGCCGTCCGACCGAGTCCCGTCCAAATGTTCTGAAAGTGGTCCCACCACCGATGACCTGTGATGCCGCAACTGTGACATCAGCCTTTTGTCCCATTGGCTGCTGACTGTCAGGCCATCCTCTTCGTGGCATGCAACACCTCGGTGTTGATCACGTTGCCAGTCAGAGCTCAGACTCATCACTGCGGACAGTCATGCAATTTCAACAATTCTTGCAGACTTGTGCAACATTGAGGACTTGTTGGCTGATGTAATGTTGCTGCGGCTCTCCTTTTCTGATGTCTCAAACTTGAGATGACTTGGATAGTCTAACTGAAATAGACCGACTTGTTTTAGTCCCATCGGCGCCGATCAGACGCACATTTCATTAAGCCACCACATGTGTACAAAAGACAGAAGGGCCGCTATTTTCACATTGAGCGACAATTGTGGATGTTTACTGACACCTCACTCTTGGGAAATGACTTGTTACAATAAAATATAGGCATGACTGCATGCGCACTTCATGGGGACGCTTCAAGGGATCATTTATATTGTATTAAAATGCTAAAACAACAGGATGGATCCTGCTGTTGTCTAATTTTACTTGTCATTCCTTTGTAAATCTTAATCCAAAAACATCCCTCAGAAGTCCCCCCTCCCCTTCAAATCACTTTTCTTTAATCCTAATTTGCACACAATAAGTTTGCTAAAGGGCTGCCTGTGCCAAAGGAAAGGGTCCTCAGGGTCAGACGGGGTTATTGGGGAATAACCCTCCATGCAGTGTTAGGTAGGGACCGTCTGGATTAGTGATGCAAATGCCCCATATCTGATCAATGGCTAGGCCGTCATCCAGCCCCAATGCACATTTTCTTTTCTTTGGAGGGGTCATCATCGGAGAAATATTCGCTGTTAAATTGCCATAAATTCATGATTGAAATATTGTAGGAAAACGTGAAATTTACAAACACGAGATGGAAATGTCCATCAGGTGTGATCAAAGTGAATCGTCGACCCCAAAACACTCTTTCCAAATGGTACACGGCTATACGTGATTATTGATTCTGCATTATGACTTCAGTATAACAGCACAAAATCACACGTTTTATGAGATGGAAAAAATTAGTAATGTTCTTGTTAGCGCAGGTCCAAAATAATAACCAAAATAGACCGATAGTCCCATTCAATGCAATTCTGCATCTGCGCGATCGGGAGAAAACAATAAGACATTATTCTATAACAGACACCTGCAGTCGATCCCTTAGTGGGAATAGTTTTTTATACGGCGCAAATTTTCTTCAATATAATGAGCCGGTTTGACCCCATTTCAAATGAAATGGCCAGATGACACATTTAAGGATGTGTCGGCCCCCATGTGAGTAATAGTCCGTTTCAGGGTGATACACATTGATTCAATCACACCTTTGTTGGACCATGAATTACTTCCTAAAGAACGAACAGTATTTTGTAACCTCAAACAAACAATTCGTCATCCAGAGGACTATCTTCCACTAATCCCCGACAATCAACTGCGTGTTAGATTGCTAAAATACACTTTTTTTCTCCCTCCGGCCAAAAATTCAAGGGATCAGTGTTACACTTTTCCTATGGGATTAAAGAGATCTTCCTTTGCTCTTGAATAGTGGCAGGGAACCCGTTGCCCAGCCCTGAAGGCCCAGGGAGCCCTTTTGATCATTTCAGTCTCTCCTCGGTGGAATACTTCTGATTGGCCAAGAGAGTAAGAAGAGGGAAACTCTTTAATTAAGCAGATAATCTCTTGTTGGGACGAGAGCAGCTCCATTTCAGAGCCCCCTCCTTGAATCCTAGAAGCCCTGGTGAAGTTGCATGTGCTGGTAGCTCAGTTTCCTCTCCATCGCTAGACTGTCTGCAGGCTTTGGACGGGCTCAGAGTCACCGTCACCCCGCTCACCTGTCAGGATGTTCATGCATTTGGAGGTTTTCTATTACATTTTCATTCTCCTCGCTCACATGAGGCCATACTGCTGCTGGTGAGTTTAAACGATCATGAAATATGATATATATACATTCTTAATTATGCTGATTACTTTTGTGTCCTGATGATGTTCATCTCTCAAATGGTATGGCAGTTGAAAAACAAGTATTTCTTCTTTTTTTTAAGTATTATTTGTAATCCCTTATGTATATGTATTGTTTCTCTCTCATGTGGTTTTATTCAAAATGCATAACCCAACCTATATTATCATTTTAGAATTTTGCAATTGGAATTAAGGAAATGTAAATTATGGATTTGCTGGATCTGTTTTTATGCATTTCATCAATACCACTTTTTGATAAGGCATCTTTTATAAAGGATTTATAAGTTGTAACTAATGGCTTTATTAGTGGTGAATAAGTAATTTACTAATGCTTTATAGATCAGTTGTAAGCCATTAGTTAGAACAACCTTTTGGTTGCCAGGTTGTGAAGCCCCAACCTACCATCTGAATGCTTATTTCTAGAAAAGGGCTGAAGACCAAAATCTACTTTTTAACTTATTAACACTTTAAACTGTGGACATGATGAGTTAAAGCCATGTATTATTATTTTTTTGTAATTATTATCGACAGACTTGATGGCTTTTTAAAAAGTAAGAAAACCATTAGCATTTAAAATTGGACTACTGACATTTAGAACAACATTATTTTTCCAATATAAAGGATGAACACCAGTCAAGAAGGTTTGCAGAACCTGGCAACCCCCCAAAAATGAAGTAATCAATTGTTAATAACATAGTTATTGCTAATATTTCTTAATATGTTATTTAAAAAAAAAAAGTTTAGCTTTTTAGTTAGTCACTCGGTTAGGATGCCCACTGGTGTCACGGTTTAACATGTTACAAAGCGCACTAATGAGAGATGTTAGCAGAGGAATTTGTGAAGGACACTGAGCTTCCCTGAGTGAATAATCTGTCTCCTTTTCCAGGTCAGTGAATAATTTCTTGATGACTGGACCCAAGGTAAGCCAACGTTCTTTTGATCTTTTCTCCCTGTCCTTTCCCCAAAAGAGAGACAGAGAGAAAATATGGTGTCTGTGTTGTCCTTGTGATATCTGAACTCGAGTGCAAGTACAAGTTCTTGTACCTTGTATGTATATGCAACAATGGCACTAATGATATATCAGTGATATTCTTGGTCCTTTGTGTTTTTTCCCCCCTCCGTACACTTGACCTTATTCAGAGGCTCTGCGTATCTGCGGGTTGGATTTTTTAAGAGGCGAGGGCAGGCATTGCTGTAGTGGGTGGTCATCATTAGTGAACCAGACCCCTGTGAAAGAGGTGGCACTCCATCTCCCCAAAGGCCACTTGAGACATATTAGTTATATTATCGTTCACACAGTGTGAACGAGCCGCAGTGAGGCGGGCGAAAGCCAAGGACAGAGCGTACCGGTTTAAGAGAGCTCAACAACTCAGCACATTCACCGCGGCTGATAAAGTTTAAAAAGTAGAATAATGTTTTAATCAGTCCACATTGTTTTGGTCATCAAACTGACAATGAGTATAATCTACATGAAGGACCTGTTGATGTGCTATCCACTTCAAAATTCTTGGGATGGAAAGTGGCAAGGCACATTGAAGAGTGAAACATCTCGGGAGATATAAATGTAAAAGGGACTGAGGCTGCTTCACATCAACATTCCTAGTTTTCTTCCACACATAACATTTGATTTTATGAACCCTGAGTGTGTTCAGAAGTGCCAGAAGGGCTCTCATGGTTAGTTGGTTCTTTGGACACTGCTTGCCTTCATGTGTCTGATCTCTTCTTTCAACTGGGCTGCGATTTATTCAAACAAATAATTGATGTACTAATTGGGTGGGGATCAGGTTCATCTTCCCCGAAGACGATACTGATATATAACCTAACTAATATATCTGGGTATCAAATCAAGCCAGGTGCTTCAGAAACATCTCCACTTCCTAGTTGTTTTCATTGTTGAAAGGGTGCATTATGTTATGGGTTTAACATATCCGCTGTCTCTGCTGCTGTAGGCATACCTGATCTACTCCAGCAGTGTGGCAGCAGGAGCTCAGAGTGGCATAGAGGAGTGCAAATACCAGTTTGCATGGGACCGCTGGAACTGCCCTGAAAGAGCTCTGCAGCTGTCCACACACAGCAGCCTGCGCAGCGGTAAGTCCACTGCCCCGGGACACCGGCCATGGCACCTCTGGCCTGCAGCTAGGCGGAGGGAGAGTCCACCTCAGAACGGGAAACGTGACAAACGGAATTTCAAAGATGTTTCAATTGTGTTTTGTAACTGTCTGCTTATGCTTCAAGTTTCTGTGTTAGAGGGGAGGTTCTTTTCCCCCCTTTGTGAAATGTGAGATGTTTGCTCAGTGGCAACACGCATCACCCTTTGGGATAGTTACAGTGAGCGCTGTCGCTTGAAGCAAAACAAACACACTAATCCATTTCCCAATACCCCCCCCACCCCGAATTACTGCCTCTATTTGCAGCTTATGAAAGCGATATATACTGAGATTCACAAGACAAAGAGTCAAATGTGTTCAGCAATACAAAATGAACTTCATGCCGGGACAGTTTAGAAATACAGATACCATTCAGTCTGGTTTTATGGGCCTGAGCAGAATATGGACAGTTGACTAATCAAGTCAAAGATTGTTGAAGCTGTTTTCTAAAGAGAAATATGACTAAATATGTAACGTGATCAGAACGGATCAGATAGATAGATCTGTGTGATTGGATAAGCTATTAATGAGTCTCTCTGCTGACAGCAAATCGGGAGACTGCGTTCGTCCACGCCATCAGCTCCGCTGGAGTCATGTACACTTTAACCAGGAACTGCAGTCTCGCAGACTTTGACAACTGTGGCTGTGACGACAGCAGGAACGGACAACGAGGTCAGAGAAATGCCCAAATGTGCACACCAATACCCACTTTTGAACCAGATGGCACAGATGATCTGAACGTAATTCTTCTTCACTCTCCCAGGTGGTCATGGTTGGCTCTGGGGAGGCTGCAGCGACAACGTTGGATTTGGCGAGGCCATCTCCAAACAGTTTGTTGACGCGTTGGAGACTGGACAGGATTCACGAGCAGCCATGAATCTCCACAATAACGAGGCCGGCCGCAAGGTACAGTGGCTGCTCCTACTTCACTCCATACACTCGGCAATGAGAGATGGGCCCTTGATATAAGATGTATAGCACAAGTATGCAATCTTAATGCCTGGATTTGAACCTTACAGTATTTAAACTGGGTGGCGGCTTGTTTGATATTTTGGGAATGTCTCCTGGCCCTCCAACTGATTGCACAGTGTAAAGCACCTTTTGAATAATTTTCCCCTGCTCAGAATTACACTGAGTCTGCCACCCAAGCATCCCTTTCACGTCGCTATAAGTGAGGTGCCACTCGTCCCCAATAATAACAGTGTGTTCGGTGTACCAGAAGGGCCTATTTACTAGTGCTGAATGCCCCTTATGACAATACCTCAACTAGAGAATCTCAGGATCACTGGTGCAAGCTTAATTAGAGATCCTGGGGAGCCAGACATTGCACAGCATTCTGTATTATGCTGCTTTTTAAAATAAGTGTTTAGTTTTATTCTTGCAATAAGGATCCCACATTTATGTTGGTCTTTGTTTGGCCCCGAGGGAGTCTGAGGGGACCACAGGCGTGCAGCTGAAGTGCTCTTTGTTTACGGTGCCTTTGCTCCCCCCTGTTGGGCCCTAGGATCCCCATGGCACCTGGAGCATCATTGTAACAGAAAAAAATAGGGATAGAAAGAGAGAAAAAACTCAATGGGACTCTCCATTGGGTCTTCTCACACTAGAAAACATGTTGATAATGAACATGCTAAATAAATACTCCTATTTCTTCTGGGGGGACAATAGGACTCGATGTGAAACTTTGATTCAGCCTTACCTCAACAGAAAGTTCATCCCCTCCTCACGAAAAGAAAACGTCCCCTTTCAACCGACAGCTGTTTTGTGTCGGGTAAAGTCAGGAAACACTGAGGACGACTATGGAACTCCGCTATGGACCTTGAAGCTATCATTTCTTCTTTTCAATGTATTCATCCCTCTTTTTACTTCACTGGAAAATTCAGTCAGTTAATTTGACAACACATCAATCAAGAGACAATGGACATCCTGTCTTTTACACACGGACACACACACACACACACACACACATATTTACATTGTTTTTTATATGAGGCTAACATTCTTTAACCCAGTAAACTATAAATGCGTTTAATATTGTTTTTCTGGTGCTTCCAGGCTGTGAAGGGGACCATGCAGAAGACATGCAAGTGCCACGGGGTGTCAGGAAGCTGCACCACTCAGACCTGCTGGCTGCAGCTGCCAGAATTCAGGGAAGTGGGGAACTACTTGAAAGAGAAGTACCACAGGGCTCTGAAGATAGATCTCCTCCGAGGAGCGGGGAACAGCGCGGCCAGCCGGGGGGCCATCGCAGAGACCTTTAACTCCATCTCTCGCAAGGAGCTGGTCCACCTCGAAGACTCCCCTGATTACTGCCTGGAGAACCGCACACTGGGCTTGCCTGGCACAGAGGGCCGAGAGTGCCTCAAGAAGGGCAAGAACTTGAGCAAATGGGAGAAACGAAGCTGCAAGCGGCTATGCGGGGAGTGCGGGCTGGCTGTGGAGGAACGCAAAGCTGAGATAGTGTCGAGCTGTAATTGTAAATTCCACTGGTGCTGCACGGTTAAGTGTGAGCAGTGCAGAAAGACAGTGACCAAGTACTTTTGTGTAAAGAAAGGAGGCCAGAGAGGAAGAAATGAGAGTGCCAGTAGCCGAAGGAAGAACCTCAGACTGAGGAATAAGCACTGAGCATCTTCATAACGCTGTCATCATATTTGTACCACTGCAGCTCCTGTCAACACTCAATCTCTCTCTGTATGTTCAGAAAGTGTGTGTTTGTGTGTGTGTGTGTGTGTATTGGACAAAAGCTTAGCCAAACTACAAGTTCAGACCATCTTCACTGTCAAATTTGTATTAAAAGTTAAAGACAGTGGGATGTGAACAAAGCCACATGATAGAGAAGTTTACAACTTTGTAGAAGTTTTGGTATAAATGTATTTAAGAAATATTTTTATACTTTTTTTTTCACTGGGCATTTGAGGAGTATTTCTCTGACAACATGATTTATTTATTTTCATACATACACATATACCTTGGGAAACTAAATTAAATAGTTATTACATTTTGAGAAATTTGCCATTGTGAAAATGGCAAATTTAGTTTCTAAAATCACAACTTTTAAGAACCCTTCAGGTTGTATTCCCATTAAAAGACCTACAAGTAATCTTTGTATTTTTGAACTATGACTGCAAAGCGTTGAATTTATTTAGAAATATTTTAACATTTTTGGGGAAAAGTCTCCTCTCCCGTCCCCTTGCTCGCCCTGACCTTTGCTGCCCTCCTGTATGTATTTAATTGTATATAAAATGAAGCACTTTGTACTGTACATTGTTAATTTATTGCACATTTCCTAGTTTTTCTTGTTGTTAGTTTCCTCTGTGGTTTGTTTTCTATTAAATTGTAATGACAAAATAATAAATCCTTCAATCTTCATTCCGCCTGAAGAGGACGCTCATCCTTCTTTACTCCTTGTGGCAGTGATACCTGATGGTTTGCAGTAAACACAAGCTTCCTTTCACATTGTTCACATCGGGGTCAGGATACTCTGGGGCAAACCAACAAGAATAAAAAAAACTTTCCAGCGTACTCTTCGTTCCATCACGCCTTTCTCAATTTCGCCTCAACAAATACCTCCCCGTTCTTTCCCTCATCATGGTAATCCTCAAAGAGCCCCCTAACTCCCAAGCGCTTGGAAGTTTCTTTACTGTTTAATACTAGTTTAATTAACTTTGTCCAGACAGAGTAGGGCCGTGGGGGTGGAGGGCATGAGGCAAGTTGCCCTTAAAAATCATCCTGCCTCTAATTTTGTATGCTAATCTCCTTTTTCACGCCGCACCTCCTTAGGAGAGGGGGAAAGAAATGTTGGGAAAACTTTGGGTTGCCTGTGCAGGGCTTCCTGCGGCTGTTTTATTTCTGGGCCCACCTATTTGGATCCTTTCACTCCTCTAGGGCCTTCCTTTGCTCGATTTAACAATGAATGCAGAGCTAATCAGCTCTCTCGGAAATGCACCACTGTCGAGGAAGGTAATCCCTCCTTCTCTCCTCTCAATGGGCTGTCGCCTTCTAAAGGACTTTGGGAAAAGGCTTTGCACTGATTCACACTGTTCTCTCAAAAGAAGTTAGTTCAAGTATTGTGCCCAAACAAGTGGGTTTTATAAACACATGCTTGCCAGGATACTCACCCCACCTGCAAATAAGAAGTGCCAGGCCCAGGCAAACTAGCACATGGCAGCCGAAGCCGAAACCCTTCAGACGAGATGGGACATGAAAGAGGAGATTAGAGGTCCCATTGAGAAGGGGGCGTTCATTTCTGCACCTTCCTCTTTTTACTCAATAAAGTGTCAAGGAAACACCTTGTTGACATCTTATTTACCAAATAATGATCATAATCAAAACTCCTCCCTCCTCTGATGACCCCTGTGGCTGGCTGGATTGCTCGGCCTGGCATGCAGCAAACCCCTCTCACCAACAAAAGAACCAACATACCAAGCTTTTGCCCTGCGGCTCTGTGGAGGTTCTGCAATGTACTCTGGGATAGGGAGTAGAGCGGGGGCACATCAAAATCTTCATTCACAAGATTTTGAAGGTAATGCAAAGTTATAATTAGGACACGCATTTTGGATTAAATATAACAAAGCCACTTTAAACTCGACATGCAGAATGAATATATTCCTATTTTCCCTTGTTTAAAAAGGATGTCATAATGTCATGCGTTGGTTCACTATCAGCAGAATATGTACATTTTATGGCGAGAGAACAAAATGTATGTCACAATGGACTTTCCCACACATTAATCCGTTAATGTGTGGGAAAGTCAGATGTAGAAAAACGTGTTTAGCTGTTTTAACGATCAGCAGTTTGACACGCCTGTGGCACTGTTCACATATTCAGACAAGATCTGTTGTTCATCAGCAGTGGAGATGAATGAGTGGACATGGCTCTGACTCTATAAAGAAAGATATGCTATGCTTAAAATGGAGAGCTAACGTTCAGGTCCAACTGAGAGAAGCAAAAGATCTCAGTTTTAAAGAGACACAATTGCCACTTACCTGTCACCCTGCTGCACTATACTTCTCTACTAGTCTTTAATCAGGGGTGTATTCATAATGGACTACTATGAATACACTATGAGATTCCCATGAAGAACCGGAGGCAACAGTTGAGGCAAAAACCTGAATTACAGACATACAAAAACATGGCTTTATCATCAGCATTCTCTCAGTCAATTGTATTCCCTGTAATGAACAACCACACAAATGGGAAAAAAACGGAAGGGAGATGAACTGAATGAGACACACACACATTATAGCGGCGTGTGAAACAGCACACAAGGTTGATCATGACACATATTTTTCCAGAGAGTGACGCGACCTCCGACCGCAGGGTCTGAACTTCCGTCTCCCGGGCCGGCCCTGCCATGTCCAATTTGCTGTAAGCCTGAGGTGGCGGAGGGAGAGTTGACACCGCAGAGGAAGAGTGGGGTTTTAAGCAGTTGCTTTCTCACAAAGCTTCAATAATCAATTTAAACTTCTGTAGGAAGAACAAAAAGTATTGATAGAAATGTGTACATGTTTTTTAGTAGAGAGAGAGGTAGGATGTGATTTCGTTTAAATTAGTACTTTTGTGGCTCTGCCACCATACAGATAAATAATATAGAGTCATAATGATAATACACATTTCTCTCAGCTAGCAAGTGATAATGCAATCATTTAAAGATGGGAAAACGACTTATAATGCTTCAGAGAATCATTGGCTAATAGGATTTATGGCTTAGGGGTTCTGGACCTACAACACCTAGAGGGGCGAGGGTCAATATGAATGTGAGAGAAAGCCAGATGAGTACAGATGAAAGCTCTTAAAACAAAAACTCAGCCAAATAACTTTACCTGTGTGTATATTTGTGTCGGTTTGTTAGCTATGATTACATGACCATAAGCTCAAGAAACATCAGACGCTTCCACCCATCAGGAAACTGTTTCATTGTAACAGTATCTCCTCAAGAGAGCCTTTGTTTTGACAGCAGTCCATCTGCTAGGGAGAAGGCGGCTGCGGTGTATGTTTGTTGCTATCAGCAGGATTGAGATACAAGCTTCTTGAGGCTCACCAGGGTGGTCAATCTCCTGGTTCTATCTGCAAAGAATGGGGAGAGGGGAGCATCGGGGGATCAGCTCAGCTCAGTTCACTGATCTGCACAGGAAACACAGAGCATGGGAACCCACCAGGGAGCCCCAAACTAGTCCCTGCCGTGGAAACCTGCTGGTAAAGCCCGAATCAAGAGAAAACATACAAGATCTTTCAGGTTTTACAGACACTTCAGGAGGTGCATTTGAGATGCAATTCTGCCTTTTTGTGGCTTTAAAACGCTGCCAGAAAAGGTTACAAACAGAATAGCAATGATCAAAGTGATCGCTAAGATTGTCTCTATCTAGTTCAATACCAGTCTGACATTGAAAAAACAGAGCGAGAATCCATCAGCTGATCAGTCCAGTGAGCAAGGTACTGTGTGCACGGTTATCTCATGAAGAGGGATCAATATCGCAAAGTTGAGGCAATGATGACCATAGTTAAATATTGACTGAGGATTTCAAAAGTGTTACCTCAGTCTTTCATGACCATATCTTCCCACAGAAAGAGAGAGAGATAGAGAGAGAGAGAAAGAAAGAGAGAAATAAAGAGAGAAAGACAATGACTTCTCAACCTGTCTGATGAATAAATATTGTGTTGTACTTCACCAGTGACATTACTGTGCATTATTGTTTGCTACTGTTCAGCACATTGTCAGACATCAGACCAACACTGGTGGAAGAATATTTAGATTCAGGATGTTTAAAATATGCAAGTACTTATTATGCAGGACTTTAATATTGTATTTGGTCCAGATGGAACTGATTTTAGCAGCTTTATATATCAGGTTGTTGAATGCAAGACAATCCGTTGTACATGACTTGTCACTATAGCTGTGAAATTAATGTAGTCAATACTGCTAGTAGCGCAACATTGTACTTAAGTACTATAACTGAGTGAATTTAAAATGTCGACATAGATCATGTTCATAATGTATTATGTAGAATGGCCACTTTCAGAGTTTGTATACTGTTTATATTATATATTATATAATTTGTATTAGTATTATAATGATAATTATTCTAATAATAATAGTTATGAAGTTAATCATGTGTTTTGGGTTAATTAATTTCCTGGGAGAAATGTAGTGTGACAAAAAAGTACAATATTCCCTCTGAAATATAGTGCAGATATATGAAGTATGTTGAATACTCAAGAAAAGTCAAACAAATGTCGGTCAAATGTAGTAATCAAATACTATCTTTGCTTTACAGAATGATAATCATGACTTTAATTGTGCACTTGTGATAGATCAATGGCATTTCTGGCGATCAATTTGCTGGAAGAAGTGCAAAAAAAGCCAGTACAACAGCGCCCTCTCGTGGCCAGGGCTCTTCATTACAGGGCGCGCATGTAGCCACCCAGCACACTAGGTCTCGCTGTCTGCAATCCGGGGCAGTCGACGTGTCGAGCTCTTCCCCTTTCCTGCTGCAGGTGGTGTCGTTTGTTTTCTGGCTGTCAAACTGGTGTGTAAACACTACGGAGCAGAGCCGGAGAGGAGCTGCTGCGGGACAGCGCGGAGCCCCCCCAGTTCATGTGAACACGGTGAATGGGAACGCTGGCTCGGTCGTCCCGCTGCTGACTCGGTGGCCCAGCAGGGTGGAACTAAAAGCCCGGAACAAAAAACGGCTTCTTCCATCGAGAGGAGGACGCGCGCGGCTCATCAGCGCCTGTCGGAGAACCATGGCGGCGGCGGCCGTTGCGGAGGCTGATCCGGCGGCGGCGAGCGAAGGCGGCACTGGTTTCACTGGCGTCCAGAACTGGGACTGGGATGAGTCTCAGCTCCGGAAATATTCCTTCCCAACGCAGCCCATTCCCAGACTGTCTCACACGGACCCCAGAGCAGAGATACTGATAAACAACGAGGTAAAGTTGAACCATGACAAGAAGGAAGAGACCTTGTCATATAAGCACCCACACGGGGACCTGCTCCACAGACCAGTGCACGTGCCTCAGTAATGTATGGAGAGGTATTTTAATATTGGGTGGTATAGCCTATAGTATCTTAGTCTGGTGTTGAGTGATGGCTTTCATTGTAAATCATCCCATAAACATGTCTGCAAAGATGCAGCCTATGGTTGCAAATCCCAGTGAAACATAAATTAGAGCGTCTTTAGCGTCTGCACTGGGATTACTGGGAGACTGAATGTTGGTGGACTGGGTTTAAGCCAAATCCTTAGCATTTGATTGGACCGCAATGTAGCGCGATACAGAGCTGCAGACTGCGGCTCCACACACGCACGCACGCACACACATGCACACACGCACACACACATACACATTCACATAAACACACACACATTAATTGATGGTTGTCATGATATTATTGGCTGAAATTAGTCGGTCCCTGCCTACGTGAGCACACGTCACAGTTTGATGGACAAGAAATGATGATGATTGGATTTTGATCCAAAAATACGAAGACAATTTTCTATTTATTTGATTGTTTTTGCGTTCTTTTGAAATAGGTACATAATATGAGCGGGGATGTGATGTCAAAGGGTCGGAAAGTAATTTTTCATTTTAAGAGATAAGTCTATGGAGCTGGAACAATAAGTACATTGACTTAAATGTAGACATATGCCGGTTAAATTGATGACATCTTTTTTCAACCAGACATTAGGGACAATAAAGGATGTCCCAAAGTAAGTTACAAGAGAAATTTGATATCGTTATGGGAATGAAAGCATAATAAAACTGCAAAGCCCGTTGGAATTCAAGTCCAATGATAATTAAATCTGTGATGATTAAATCATGGTGTTTGCATTTGACATCATTGTGTCTCACTCACAGCAGTTTCTTCCTTCTCACCTTTTTGGTGAAACAGCTGTAGGTTTATGTGTAAGCACAATTCCGGTGCTCGGATTGAGCGCTAACCTTTTGTCTGGACGACATCATTACATTTCTGAGTGGTATTTGTTGAAGCTTAGACATCCATAAAGCCGGCGAGCAGGCGTACAATAGGAATACAAACCTCATCCCAGCTCTCTTTATTTAGCCAGTGTCGATGCCAGCTGGAGCCTTTCCCAGGAGGGTTGTACACCTGTTCCTATTAGACAATATGTCGCCTTTTTAGACATCTCCTGAAGGGGCATGTAATCATGCACATGTAGAAGTTCATGACAATGTGTTATCATTTGTTATCATGTCTATTTCAAAAGAAACGGCCATTCACTCCACCCTAAAAGGTTCAGATGAATATAGAAATGAACCGTTGTTGAACGTTTTTACGTTAGTGCTTCTTGAGAAATTGGAAACTTCCAGGAGTTAATTTAAGTGTGTCTCATCCAGATATATATATATATATATATATATATATATATATATATATATATATATATATATATGCAAAATTACACGTTAGAAATAGATTGTGCATTAGAAGAACTGAACCCTTCTCTTCTGTCTTGTGGTTCTTGGTGCTCACAGGAATAGAGATGTCTTCTGTCTTCTCAAATGCAGGTTCTCTATTTCCACTCATGCAGCTCTCAATGTTCAGCTCAATGTTTTATAAGAATAATAACGTTCCTATCAAACTAACCCACGCACCACATTTTAACTCCCGTTTAGAGGTTCAATGTGGCTCAAGTGAGGTGAAAGAAGACGTTTAACTAAACACGTCACATAGGTATCAGAAACGCAACATGAAGAAAAGGCACACTACTCCTCCTTCACACAATCATATTATATAGGTCAATAGGTCAAGTGCAGTGAAAAACTTTTTTACACACTTTCAAACTGGTAGATTATTTGTTTAAGGAAATGAATATTCATTCCAAGTGATTTCAAAAGCATTTTTAAAATATAAATGTCAAGTCCATGCTGGCTCGTTATTAGATAGTTCAATTAAAAAACAACAACAACAACAACAACAACAACAACAACAACAACAACCACAACCAGTTAAAACCGTTTGGGGTGCTGAACCCTGGGTCACATAAGTCATGTTGCTGTAGAACCTGCAAGTCGTATCAGGGCTCAATAATGATGCTAAGATACATCTGTATATCTGTATTATTAAAGACGACCATTATTTAACTCTTCGGCTCTCAGTTTCACTTTCGCCAGAGAGCGATCCGATCCAATGAGAGAGAGAGAGAGAGAGAGAGAGAGAGAGAGAGAGAGAGAGAGAGAGAGAGAGAGAGAGAGAGAGAGAGAGAGAGAGAGAGAGAGAGAGAGAGAGAGAGAGAGAGAGAGAGAGAGAGAGAGAGAGAGAGAGAGAGAGAGAGAGAGAGAGAGAGAGAGAGAGAGAGAGAGAGAGAGAGAGAGAGAGAGAGAGAGAGAGAGAGAGGTGGGGAGCGCGCACAACGCTCTACGTTCAGTTAGTCACGTAGCCCTCGGAGCTCCGTGTGTCCTTTGCCATAAACTGCACTGTGTGTTGGGATTTATGTTCCCTTTTTCATAGAAGATTATGGAAGACATGCATTAGTTGGAAAAACACAGACGCAATCAAGATGATGTATAGTAATGCAAAAAAAAAGTGAATAATAGAAATGTATAATAATTCACCTATTTTATAAACAGGAGTGATATTTGATCAAGTTAAACTATTAATTGCAGTTATATGCAACTACTTTAGATTAAGAAAAAAAAATGCTTATATAGTATAAGCATGATGTAGATGTAGTATAGATAACGGTGAAGTAACCCTTTTAGTCTTGCAGTGATTATCCCATTATATCGAGATGTGCTTGTTTTTGTAAGTGTATAGGCTCGTTCTAATGAATAAATATCAGTTTTTGTAATGTGACTGTATTGAATTGTTCTTCATCTGTTTTCAGGAACCTGTGGTTTTAACAGGCACAAACCTTGTGTATCCAGCTCTTAAATGGGACATTGCATACCTCCAGGAGAACATTGGGAATGGAGACTTCTCTGTTTACACTGCACAAAAGCACAAATTCCTCTACTATGATGAGAAGAAAATGGCTAATTTTGAGAACTTTGTCCCCAAGTCACAACGAATGGAAATGAAATTCTCTGAATTTGTGGATAAAATGCATATAACGCAAGAAATGGGAGGAGAGGAGAGGTAAGATGTATTCATAAAGATATTTTAGTTAATTGGAACAGGAATATGATGTAAGCTATGTTTATGTTAACCCTGTCTGGGCTGATGCTCAATCTAAACAAAATCCTCTATTTGAAGCTTAAACAGTCTGCAGGTGTCTTTGACAGTGAAGGGAGCTTTCTCTCATGACATGTTATTGTGTGCAGGAAGAAGGAGCAAATGACTAAGCATTTACACAGGAAGAAGCATATTACTGTGACCTGACTTGACCTGGCAGCACGCACACACACTCACACACACACACACACACACACACACACACACACACACACACTAACACACGCACACACACTCACACACACACACACACACTAACACACGCACACACACTAACACACACACACACACACACACACACACACTAACACACACACTAACACACACAAACAAACACAAACACAAACACACACACACAAACACTGATCATTTACTAAAGTGAAGTCACTGTTTGACTCGCTGACACTCACGGCGGCTCTAATCTCTTTGGATTTTGCTGTCCACTTCCTTCAATGTCACATTGTTCCTTATGGTGTAAAGGAGTTGCAAAAAAGCTTAAAACCTTGAAGACACATTTATAGCAAAACTGATGTTTCAGGCCTCAGAGTAAAGCAAGGTGGCTTATACATGTTGCATGTCTCTTTTCTCATGCATTTCAAGGGTATATCTGCAGCAGACCCTGAATGACACAGTAGGAAAGAAGATTGTTGTTGACTTCCTCGGTTTCAACTGGAACTGGATCAACAAGCAGCAAGCCAAGAGGAACTGGGGACAACTGACATCCAACCTGCTGCTGATCGGCATGGAGGGTAAGGGCCCTCTCACTGATGTTATCCACCGTGAAAGGAATGCAGTTTCACAGTTTCTGCTGTATAATGTTGTCCTAAATGTTTTTCACACTTCACGTCTTCTGTAAATCATCCGTCACCACAGGCAACGTGACACCAGCACATTACGACGAGCAGCAGAACTTCTTTGCACAAATTAAAGGACATAAGAGATGCATCCTCTTTCCTCCAGACCAGTTTGAGTGTCTCTATCCATATCCTGTGCACCACCCCTGTGACCGACAGAGCCAAGTAAGCCACAGATATGTAATCCAAGTAGGGTTATAAATAATATGAACGTATAACGTAGCAGATTTGTGATTCAGGTCTGTTATTTTCATCTGTAGTGGTAGAGATAATTGACATTAAAGCTCTCGGAGGGAGACATTATGCAATGATGTCTACACATTGTCTACACATTTTAAATGACTGGAAGGAACCTTTAACTTGTCATGAAAAGGTCTCAATTGAATACTGATGCATCTATGACTTGCATAATTAAATGAGATCAGCGAGAAGAGTGTTCATTTCTATTTAGTTATTCTTAATGGTGCCACCGGGTCAGATTCCTTGCAAAATCGGACAAAGTCATGCAGGTTCACCAGAAACTTCAGCGGGTCCTCCAGCAGCAACCAGCCCACCGCGCACCTTAACCAGATCCAGCTTAGCTGCCGCCTTTGACTGGCAGTCCAAAGCTCCGGCAGGAGGAAGAGAGCTCACCACTCGGCAGAAGCGTCTCCTCCTCCGGCCGAGAGCAGAGCTTTGCCTCGCTGCTTTGCCGATTCCGCCTGGGACTAAACACAGAGCTCTCTGAGGCAGATTTGTGATTTTGGACTGTAGACAATAAATTGAATGGAATTTAATTAAACGCAGAGAGCACGCTGCTGGAGGCCCAGGCAGGAGTAGACTGTCAGACCCCGAGTGCAGTGAGACGTTTTCTTCAGGGAATCTGGTACTTGAAACCATTGTCGACCACAGCACCGCCAAAATCAACACAGAATGAAAGTTTCTTGGAGTAACTTTATTTAAAGTTATTATTTGTTAAGATGACTTAAAATAAGGACATACACAAAAACGGGAAAACACTGGCACATTATTCTGAATGTACTTACTTATTTTAAAACAAATGTCAGAATAGTCGGATGGAATACATGTCTTTTACATTTAATAAAGTTGGATGCACGAGGTTCAGTATGTTCATGTTTTGTAATTAATCCTTATTTTTCTTTTATAGGTTGATTTTGATAACCCTGATTATGAGAAGTTTCCCAATTTTAAAAATATTGTTGGTTATGAGGCTGTTGTCGGCCCAGGAGATGTGCTCTACATCCCGATGTATTGGTAAGAAGTACTTCTGTTATTACTTATGGAGCAAAATTATCTCCACCCCCAAATGACTTGATTATCTCCAGAGCATTGAGTTTCCTGGATGCATTTCAGGATGATATTCTATGATTTAACTGCTGTTAGAAAATGATCCGACAATGTGTTTCCTTTATGAGAGTTTACTGTGCCTTATTGTTCGGCCCATATTTGATAGACAACAGATAATACAGTTGTAATTTTTCTCATACATTTTAATGTATTGAATCCAATAATTCACAGTTAGTGCAGGACATTGGTGTTATTTTATAAACTACTCTTAACTGCTAATAACTGCTTTGACAGCCAGAGTGTATTAATATGTGTCTTCTTTCCTTAGGTGGCATCACATTGAATCACTGTTAAACGGTGGAGTGACAATCACTGTAAACTTCTGGTACAAAGTATGCATATTTGTTATTTTTACATTATTGTCACATTTGTGTTGCCTTGCCACTTCATGTTTCTTCATGTCCACTAACCTTTTTCTTTGACTCATTTGATCAGGGTGCCTCCACACCTAAGAAGATAGAGTACCCGCTGCGAGCTCATCAGAAAGTGGCCATCATGAGAAATATTGAGAAAATGCTGGGAGAAGCACTCGGAGACCCACATGAGGTAAAATCATTTCCTTTTATATCCTCTTCCCAATACAAACTCGTTCCTAGTATCAGTTGCATAAGTCACACATGAATGTCACACTGCCACTTTCTAGAACATCAAATCAGATCGACATTTAGGTCACCTGTTACATGAAATCCCCGGGGCATGCTGACCCTTCCAGCAACCCAATTACTGTGAATATTTATGGCGTACCTGATTTAGGAAAGATAAATGCAGACTGGGACGATGAGTAAAAAAAAAAAAAAAAAAAGTAGTATGTCTGACACTGAAGTAGCTTATACTAACCAAAAGTCCCTTTGTGTTTCTGGAGGTTGGACCTTTACTGAAAACCATGATCAAGGGGCGATATGAGCAGGATCTCAGTTAGAGCTCGGCTCCTAAAACTGTTCATCAGACTGCTTTGGGAACTGTTCGTCGTGTGAAAGTGAGACTGCTGCGTGCGCATAGTGCACATTCTGATGCATCACTTTATGGCAATGAGCGGCCATATTGAAACCATTCTGCTTCAGTCGTCTCCAAGTGCCATGGTCGTTGCCAATACATCCATCAGAGAAGAAACATCTGACTAACTCATGGGAATCTGCTGCTTGAAGAAGTGTTTTTTTTCTTCTTTTTCTTTTGTCTTTGAGAAGAAGGCCTGATTTGTCTTTCATCCAGATGTATTTATGTGAATTAGTGTTCTCTCGACACAATTCAAGCTAATAGGTAGTTGGGTGCATTTGCTCACCCAGTTGAAGTTGTCTGAGATCGCTACCTTTTGGAATAACTACAACATTTTGACCACTAATGGATGAGTTAAGGGGTATTATAGACACAGTACACATCATTTAAATACAGACCATTTCTTATACACATGTAATAATAACACAGCTGTGTGTGGAGTGATCATATTGTATTCTCCGTCTTTATCACAAAGACAGCTTTAAAACTGACGTGGTGCATACCTTGAAAGACGACAGGTCTTTTAAGTGTCTTTAATATATTTATCCACGTAATCTGCTTCATCTCCACGCCTACCTCCATGGTTTTAGGGAGTGATCAGCAAGAGTGTTCTGTTGCAAAGAGGAAAGTATAGGGTCGGTATTAAATACAGAAGTACAGTGATTCAAAACTGCAATTAAATATGATCAAAAATATGTGTGGGAGCTCATATTCAGCTGAAGGAACATGTGACTGCTTGCAGCTAAATTGTTGTAACTGAGTAATGCTGCTTTGTTTATTTATGCTCTTGTTTGTTTGATATTTTTCGACTTTACTGAATATGCTATTGTGCTTTCCAGTAAAAGGTGAAGGGGCACTGGAAATAAATCATATTCTACCATCTTAGTTGCATACACAGTTAAATAAATAAAACAAAATAAAGTATGTCACTGTTTTGGGAAACTGAAAAGAGAAATAAGTTGTGACGTATTTTTTGATGGTAAAAAATGTAAAAGGGATTAATGTTGACAGCTTCAATGATAGATTTATGTTAAATCAACAGACTGAAGTAGCAGGGCCATCTTATGGGATGTAGCTTATGTACCATCTAGCTGTCATGTTGTACAATGTTCCACATTAAATACAACCATTCAATATGCTGTATTAAATGCAGCAGATCTGAGATGAAATGACACTGCAATGTGTACAAAAGATGATTCCAGATGGAAAAAGTTGCTATTTGGATTAAAAATCCCCTTATTTTCCCTTATATTCAGCCATATTCTGAAGACCTTAAAGTGAGAGCCACTTGAAAGATGACTGTCTCTGGGCACGTTCAAAGTGCTCTTCAGAACGGTTGTAAAAATGGATATTAAACAAACAGGGAGGATCATTTCACATGTTGTACTGTATGTGCCAAACAATATACAGATCTGTAGATGGGCATCTCCATATTCAGACAGCTTTGTTTGCATGTGTTATTGGATAAATTAAGTGCAGGAATATCCAAGCACTTAATTCACCTGGAATGTACAGGTCTTCAGGGTTTGTTATGATACAGTTTTATGCATATCTATTTCCACGATGGAACAAATACACTTCCTCTGTAGAAATAATTTACCGGATGTTTCAACCCCCTCTCCTATTGATTGGTCAACCATGTTTACTGCACGTCTGTGCCTCGCTTAACAATGGCATGGCACGAAATGCTGCAATGAGTTGATTTTTATATTTTTATTTTATTGTCAAAATGTTGGTTTTCACTCTGGCCTTAAACAGCTTTAAATATGGGATTGAGTCATAGAAATAGAGGCATGTTTTTATGGATGGATGCCTGTCTTTTGTTTTGCACATACATTTTGTGCTCTCCTTTATCGTCCGATTAAAGTTTGTTTGCAAAGTTCTACAGTGCTGAGTTCTGTGATGATTTCTTATCAAGTTATGGAATACAATAATTGTTGCTTTTGAATTAGTATATTTAGTAACATGAGTGAACAATTCAAAGGATACAAATATCAGTGATCTACAAAAATGTGTATTTATTGACAACAAATTGTGCGTCAGCGGTTTCTCAAAGCACAAAACTAAATCTAGTAATTAAAGACAACATTGATGCTGATAATCAGTAACATCTTTTCAACAGATGATTGGGTTACACTTACACTCTAAAAAAAAACTAGGTTACCACTAATCAAAAACAATTGCTTGTAGTTTCTAAAAATGGATGCAAAGAAGAACACAAATTAACGACAGTCTATATTTGTTGGAAAAAAAACCCTTACCAACACATTCATCAGAATATACAATAAACAAGAATCAAATAATCCAATCATAATAAAAAAAATCCACAACGAACAATTACAAGCGAAGCAAAATTCAAAACACAAATGTGGTGAACGGACCACTTAGTAAACATTTGGACAAACAGACCCTGAGAGCACACACCGGCCCTCTTCACAATAAATACCGGTACATGATCGGAGACTTTGAAAATCTAAACATCTATATCAAAAATAATGTAAAGCTGTTGGAATGAACTTGAAAAACAGGTCCTCCCGCAGCATTTAGGGGGAAACCACAAGTCATCCACTTTATTATGCCAAATCAATGGGTGCTGTAATAGTAGGTTCTCTTGAGAATTGGATTTGTTGTGCTGGAAAATGTATTATCAATTAATGTATTGATGGTTAAAAGGGTTTAAAAGAGCTTAGTTGTGTGACTGACAACAAGATGTCCCAGGTTACAGACACAAGCTCACACATCTCACTTAGCCAAGGTTGTCATGTTTCATTTTTATAATGTTGTTCTTCATTTTAGAAATTCAAGAAAACATGTTCTAGTGTAACACTTTGCATATTATCACACACATTTCCTTTATATTCAGGGTGTGATAGGAGAGGATGAAAACCAATCAGGCCTGTTGCCTTCCTCTTGTGGACTGAATTGCTCGCAGCATATTTACTTGCTCGGAGGACAGTTCAAGGTTGTGCTAATCTGCCTCAAAAGCAGAGAACCTCCTTCACTATCAAAAGTTATCATGAAAATGTTGCTCAAATCTGGAACAGATTGAGAGAAAAAACAAAAACATTTCCTTTGTCCAGATAACTACGCTAAGCTGCTTCGTGCAGAACATACTCTTTCATCAACATTCAGGACTGTACACACGATAGTCGAGTCTTTGTAAGTAAACAATACTATAGTGGATCATGAGTACTATAACTTAGACCACATCCAACACATCAAACTCTCTGGAGCTACTCGCTGTACAAATGTTCATTAAAAAAAAAAATAATACTTATTTCCGAAATTTTCATTCGAAAACCATTTTATAGCACAACACACTTTCCAAATCACAAGGCTTGATCACACATGTTCACAGCACTGCATGATGTAAAAATAATTTGGCTTCAAAAACTTTATGTACATAAAAAAGCAGTTGAGACTTGCAATGTCCAGAAGAAACTCTACAGCACCACAATAACTTATTTACAGAAAGACCATAGATTCATCTCTATATCTTCATGTCATGATTATGAATCTATAGTGTCTATTGGAAGTTAAAATAAATATAAAATAACAAAATGAAGAGATTAAAAAAATGACAATAATGTTAGTTTAACATCAGACCTGCTGAGATGGCAAAAAGTAGATAGTTAGGCTGTTACACAAACGAGAAGACAAGTTACAACAACCTCACCAAAATGTCAAAAGCTCCTCAAGTAACTGAAACAATAATCAAATGTTTTAACCGAGGCATAAAATGGTAACATAATTTGAAAATAAGCCACTGATACACTAATAAATATGTTCCTTTACTTGGAAAAACTATATTCCAAATTAACTTTAAAAAAAGTGTAAACAATATTGTCAGTAGTTGCGTTTACACTTTTGTGCTCGTCATCAATGGAATCGATACTTTCGTGAAGGCTTGAGGTTGACATACGTCTTCTTCATGTCCTCTGCTTCGTCTTTCTTCACGAGCTGATATCGCTCTCCTTTTGTGGTTACCACCTGGTTACTGTGGTACCGAACAAGCTTCTTTGGGGGCTGTAAAGGTCACACCAGAATGCAAGTTGTATTGCATGGAACAGATAGGATGCATAGATTCTGTATGATAGAGTTACATTGTTTATAGAGAGTATAACTTACATCCTTGGGGGCGACAGGCCGGTGGGTTTTCTTATCTTCATCCTGATCTACCAGCATGTATCTTTGGAGATGAAACAGTCATAAACAGAGAGACAAAGAAGTGAGGCCAGCTCTGCCCGACGCAGGATAATAGCAACCATACTCACTTCTCAAGGATGCTCTCTTTAAGTTTCTGGTCTGCTCGTGGGGTAATACTCTTTCCATGGTTTACCTGAGGCAACAGGACACCATCAAATCAGACTGCTAACACACACAAGGTGACATACACACACAGTCTGTACACAGTGGCGTAAAAGAGGCTTACATTATGAGGAGTGGGGCTGAGTTGGACGTCACCCTCCAGGATAAGGCGCACAGCCTCCTCCATGTCTCCTTTGGCAATAGACAGGGCGCTGCGAGCCTCAGACAGACTACACTTGGGAAACATCTCTAGCAGGTGCTGCTCCTGGGACTCCCACTCAGACACTGGTAGCTGGACATACACACACGTATGTTAGCTCACACGTTGACGAATTTATAGTATAAATATCAGCAGTAGGACACAATGAGAACATTTTCATTTATGCTTCAAGAAAGGGAAAACAATGTGCTGATGTATGCTGCAATGATTACCTTGGCAGTGGCGCCCTCTGTCTGTGGTTTAAGGCACAGCGTTTCTCCTGGTGGCGGCTCAGTGGGCAGGGTGGTGAGTTTCAGTGATTTCTCTTCTGTCCTTGCCTTCAGCTTCAATTTTTCTTCATCAGGTCAAAAGGAAACACATCAGCACACTGTCGTATACATGTTAAGCTGCTCATCTACGTCTAAATGGGTGGCACTGCCCAACAAAAGTTTGTTTTTGGCGACTCATTTGGTAACATGACAGAATAAACCATTTGGAAAGGGCAGGACTCCCACAGTCTGCATGCATTAGACATAACAATCATTTAAAAAGCACTACCTGAGGTCCGAGCGCTGGCTAGTTTTGAAGCCAGATTGAACATCATGTCACAGACCTTGACACTGCAAAATGAAATGTTTTTTTGTGTGTGACAACAACAAATGACAGTACAATCAGAACAGTTGAAACCAGAGAAGAATAAGTCTGTCTGTTTACCTGTCGATTTCGGCAAAGCCAGGTATGTAAGCTTCCAACATCTCTACAAAGTCCTCAACGTCAAAGTTCTCCTCAGCACTCATCTGGGAGCCGAGGTCCTCCAGGACTCCGGTGATGTATGACAGGAGAACATCGTCCAGTGTGCTGCGTTGATGGAGAAGAAGAAGAAGAGGTTAACGACTAAGTGAGCGGAGCTTCTATGCCAGGATGCAACACATGTGTGTGTGTGTGTGAGAGAGAGAGAGAGAGAGAGAGAGAGAGAGAGAGAGAGAGAGAGAGAGAGAGAGAGAGAGAGAGAGAGAGAGAGAGAGAGAGAGAGAGAGAGAGAGAGAGAGATATCATTTAGCTACCTGAGATCAGCATCCGGAATGTAAGCCTGAATAAATTCATGCAGCGCGCTGTGGATGATTTTGTGGAGGTCCATTGCGTCCGACTGCTGCTGCGGAGGAGGAGATGCAGAGTAGTTAACCTAGCGGCTGGGTTTGAGCTAGCTAGCTAAGTTGTCATATATCTCACGCAGCCAGTTATTCCCGTCATGCTGTATCGACGTTGTCACTGCTCGCTAACCTTCCTCTCTTTCTAAGAGAAGTAGCGGTGGGTTGTTAGCGCACGAGCTCGAGGGGGCACCTGTTCGCTAACGGCCACCGCGAGCTAGCGAGCTAGCTAGCGAGCTAACGCTGCGGGTTGAACCTCTCGGGTTTAAGTGAGAGCGACTTTTAATGGAGTTGAACTTACTGTGACAACTATTGCGGGGACATGAAGCTCTCTGCTCCCCCAGCTGCGTCAGGGGCTGCTGGTCAGTGTGCAGCGGTATCCGCGCTACTTGTTAGCCCGCACGATTCAAAACATTGACACGTCATTTCCTCTCATTGTACGCAGCCTCGTGAAAGCAGATGTTGTTCTATTCACTGTCTTGCATGAATACCTGCATAGTTCCTATAGGACCTATTCACACCTGGAACAAACTCCGGAGGGACGTTTTGTGTAGTTGCTGATCAACAACTTTTTAAATATTGATTCATATTTTGATTATTTTATAGACCAAACAACACATTTATTAATCTAGACAATAGCTAGCAGATTAATTGAATATTCAATTAATTGTGACTTGCTGTCCTTTTAAATGAAGACTATAGGCATGAGCTTGAGAACCATTTTCTCATTGCCGTTTTCCCTTGTTTTCTAACATACTTCCATTAAAATTATTCTAACTACAAGTATTTGAAATACTGCTTATTGTATGGTTAACACTTAAAAGTTAGCTATTTTTTAAAACAGTGTTTCATATGTCACAACATTGTTTACAATATATTTTAAGCAGTGCTGGGTGATATTGAGAAACCAAATATCACAATATTTTAGACACAATATTTAGATATTGCAGCAATATTATACGGTTGTCTATTGGTGGTTTTATACAATATTTACACAATACAATTTTCAACAAATCATCAGTAATGTGGATATTCAATTCAATTCAGTTTATTTTGTATAGCCCAATATCACAAATTACAAATTTGCCTCAGAGGGCTTTACAATCTGTACACATACGACATCCCTGTCCCAGGACCTCACATCGGATCAGGAAAAACTCCCCAAAAATAACCTTTCACAGGGAAAAAAGGGAAGACACCTTCAGGAGAGCAACAGAGGAGGATCCCTCTCCCTGGATATAATATAACTAAGTGGGTAAAGGCAAATAATATATCTGGTACATTTAGAAAATGTAACTGTAAAGTAGCATTTAAAACCAGGAAAAGACAACACGTAAATATCATGATATTATATGCTAAAAAAAATTGAAAACAATATCTAGTCATTTTTGATAATATTGACACGTTGCTCAGCCCTAGTTTTAAGGCAACAACAAAAAAGCTGTAAACCCATTTCTTATGTTTTGGTAATGATCATGACCCAAGAAGGGACCTCTGCATATATGATTCAATGATACATTTGACTGCAGCTCAAGAAAACTGCATCAGAAACACATACGCTACTAATGGCTCTAATATGTGGTGTCCAACAGACATTAAACCTAGGCTTTTACAGCTAACATGCTAAATCTAGATTCTTTCCTCAATAAATGTGACCCACAGACTTACTGTCGGAACATCGGTCTAGCCTGCATTAGGCCAGAACACATTCTACTCTCACTTGGACATTATCTCATATCTTTTGCTAGAGCCATACATAGTTGATGATCAAGGTGTTATCTGAGGCAACATCAATGATGTCATCAGATCCTGCTCTCGGTTACCTCCGCTTGTGTGTATTATAGCAGATATGTACCTGTGAATCATTAATGCACAATTGTTTCCCTACGTCCTTGGCAGTATCTCTCGCCGGCTGTAGTATTTCATGGGGGAAATATGGTACACGCTGCTGATAAAACAAGCAAGAACAATTCCCAACTTGGCTGAACTCTGTTTGAACTCTGAGCTCATGGCTAGACTGGTATCACAGGAGAGCGTGTTAAACCTGCAGCAAAGGAGAGCATCTCGGCTTTCTCTGACATTGAGAGAAACCTGCAAACTACATAACACTCACTAACGTTTAGATGCAATACTCAGAAGCATCAATATACTGTAATAATATGTTCACACTTGTATTACAATCCTTCAGACTTTAGCTTCAGCCAACATTTGCTTTACACTTTTACATACAAAGCCAATTCTTAACTGTTCTGTCACATTTAGCCCCAATCAATAATTAATGATCCAAAAGCCACCCTGGTTCCTGTATATTCATGTTTTTGAGTTCAGTGGTAAATATTAACTCATGCTGACAGACCTACCAACGTTTCTTCTTTTTAAAGTCAAAGGTTTCCCAAACACAAGGTGGCAGCATTGAGTTATTGGTGACAGCAGGACCACCACGTCTCCCAGAGAAGGTTTGCTCTGGACTCCAGTAGAAACCAAACTAAAGAGATTTACTGCGAATATCAGATCCACAATAGTTCATATAGCATCTCTTGTGGATGAAAGACTGACTGAAATTTTGAAAACAGCCTTTTTCAATCTGTGACACACCTCTGAACCTTAAAACACAAAGGTTGTGAGGGGAGTTCACCCATACAGAAGCAACATTATTGAGCATGAATTTGGTCGGCTGCCATTATCTGATGTGTTTGTATAAGTAGGTGTTCATTTTGCCTGTCAATCCTATCAGATTACAACATGTTGTTAATGTTTGGTCATTCTCTATGATTTCTCATTGTCTTTTAGAGCCGGGACTCCGCATCTTTGCATGCTGTGGTTAAGCAGTCCGTGAGTGAAAGAGGAAGACATGCATGCATTTACTGACTTATCCAATTCAGCAACACATTGCAAAATAGGTTTTAATTCTCTAAGATGAATATGAATGAAGGTGAATTTAGGCTCACTTAAAAGATAGATGCACTTAATGATAAAGGTGAATGTCTTCTTTTGGTTGGTTTGTCCTGGTCACACATCCTCAAACTGTATTACTTGAAACAAACATTCTGAGAGACGCCCGGGCATTCAGCTGTATAATCATTGTATAACATATAAACACGCACAATAAGTCAAATCAATGTATACAAATGTCATATACCTTCAATAATAACAAGGCACGTATTGCACTTTTAGCCTCAAGCAATGTTAATAATATGAATTGCCTTTTTAGGGAGGCACAAACAAGTGGAATGTTTGAGTGAAAACGTTGTGACAGAACATCCTTGTGAGTGTTTTGTACATTTGTGTGACAGTAAAATAGATACATACATACATACATTCTTATAAAATGTATTTCATGTTATTTTGAAATGGACAGCTTTAGTTTGTCCAAAGCACATATATATGAGGGCAAACTAATTTGGAAGTGAATGCATTTCTTCTGTTTTTTTGGCATAAGAACAAGACTGTTCTACAAATGTCTCAGAGGTATTTGATTCAAGCATGGAAGAAAACATAAAATAATGTATAAACGCATTACACATTGATAAGTAAGTGGAGGACAAACCTTAATATGTACTAATGGTATGTTTACTCATTTCTGTTCCTATATGCCAGGGTACAATCAAGCATGTCATGCAACAATGTCGAGGCAGGGCACATAATGTGGATATTGTACTGGTGGCACAGATTTCCATTTTCACACAGACAATGGGGACTGGGGGTTGGCTTGGGGGATGTCTGAGTGAAAAAAAGAAAAAAAGATCACAATTCTCATCAGAGTCACCAAAACACTGAATGATTTACTGCCAAATTAATTACCCTTTACCCAACTTTAGACAATAATGCTTGGAGCTGTCTGTCGGAACAGTATTATTCTGTTAGCGTTCGATTTGCAGTTCAGCCAGAGTGACTTCATATTTAGATTTTATTGTATTTTCTTAGTGAATTTGTAGCAACAATAGAAAGGCAGAGAATTATCTGATCATTTCAGTTGAATTACCTGAGATAGGATCCACACATTATTTTGAAAGATAATTTGTTAAACATTTTAAACACTTAACATATCTTTTCTAAAGAATTACAAAAGGTGCATTTACAGAGTGAATTCAAGCACAGTACCGTTTAATTAATTTAAACTTTTACAATATAAGGCCTCCTTTACAATCATAACCCATCTTCAAATCAAATCTAAGACTCACTGATCATTTCACCTCTCTGCTTGGGCTTGAAGGTCGTGTGATTCAAAGCGTTATTGTCTCGATTAGTACAGTACAGTTAATACTGTATTAAAACATTAGTGAAATCAAAGTTGGCATGTTGTTAATTAAAATTGACCCGTATACCGTTTAATTTATAAGAGCTGCAGGTTAGAGACTTGAAGGGACTTGGTGCATGGGCATGAGATGAGCTGGCTGGTTGTCCGGGGGCGCGGCTGACCTGATCCAGATCCGGGCCACCTGTGTCGGCTAGCCTGCCCTCCCGTCTGGCTCCTGTCCTGTCTCCAGGAAGTGGTCACCAGGCAGCCCGTTGACACTTTCCCCTCAGCGTCAACTTTCATGGTCAGACCGGACGTGTAGACCATTTCAAAATCAAATTGAACTATTTTATATTGAATGCCGAAGAATATAGAACCATTTAGTGGAGGGATGTTTGATTTATAAATGTAAACTGTAGAAATGTAAGCTGTTGGATGTTTTAATTGCAGTTTTGCAGGGACATCTTTTTCTTCTTTTCGGCATAATAAGGAACAACAGATGGGTGCAATAAGTCATGCGATTGAAAACCCAGCTAGCTTAGGTTCATCTCAGTAAATGGGTTGGTCTCCCTTGTCTTGGTCTGCCTGTCTCTGTTCAGCAGTCGATAGGTTAACTTGCCCGTGGCATCCATCTTGTGTGGCCTCCCTCACATTACCATTGATCTGAAGGAAATAAAGAGCACACGTGTTATTATATACAGCCCAGAAAAACACCCTCTCGCAGTGATGGAGTGAACCGGCCAAATGTATGAAATATTGCCCCTCCGACATATTCTGTCTTCCTGTCAATAGTGCAGCATTTGCCCACAACCTGGATCAATAGGGACTTATCTTTTCATGATAACACATAACGATGTTGTCTGTTGTCTTTTTCTGATATTGGAGTTCTAATTCTACTCCGCCGCCTTTTTATATCATCCACACTGATATGTATATTTGGGCATGCCCTTTATAACAATCTCTCGTTTGTTCTTTGTTTTATTCCCAAATAAATCAAATTGGCGTGGGCCTGCTAGTCAGTTACAAATTTACATGTTGGTTTTCTGGACGTTTCTCTGAAGCTTTTGGGGGTCTCTCATGTGTGAGACTGCTCAGTGGAGAGAAGACACCCCTCTGTAAAAACATCTGTTGTGGAAATGGCTGTCAGACTCCCTTTTGTGGGCTCCGTCTCTTTGCGCAGAGATTGTCATTTGTTTTGATCATTTATGTGGGTGGACGCGTAATGATACAAAATCTGGAGTATGTACCCAAGCAGTTGAGCAGTCTACAGTTGGGCTGTTTATTTTTGTCATGGAAAGGTACATTTCTTTCTGATTCATTGTATTTGTGGTCTGCACATTGAGACATGTCATGAAACTATGTTATTTCATGTAAAACTAAACAACAAAGCACTGCGAGTGATATGACAAAGTTTTTACAAATATTTTGCAATTAAACATTTCAGTAAGCATACACTTCCTGTACATTAGTGTACAGTGGCAAGCTGCTTAAAGACGATAACAAAAACTACTCTCTAATTATTCATGATGTGGTGATTGTTATCATGTATGTAAGAAGCCACTGGAAAGAATAGAAATTGCCATTGTTTCTTTTAGTTTAGATTGATTTCATTGTGGAAAATGCAATTTCTCTGATTCGTATGAGTGATTGAGGCAGTTGGTGGGATTTAACACAAAGTAAACAAGCGCAATAAGCATTTATAGAAAGTGATAAGTATAAGAGGTTGCTGTCTTGGCTGTTGAAATGTATTGCCAACAAAAGCTTTGTGTTCTGACTGTTCTATCAGACAGGCCCAGGGTGAGGTGACGCCACTGTTCTCCAGCTACACAGGAAGTGTTTTTAGAGTACCTGTCCTGTAGAGCCACAAGGCACATCACCTCTATGTACACCCGGGTCAGCTGCCATTTATCTCAGTCAGTCAAGACGCTCTTTCAGATAATTCCCCTCTCACTGCTCAACAGTATTATCCACTTCGAGCATGAAACAAATTGATTCATATAACATGATTAAGATATATTTGAGATGAGTAAAGCTTTAACCAGTTTGTATGTCTTTTAGAGGCCTTTTACAACAGAAAAAGTGCTGCTTTGTTGAATGATTTGCGCTAATTAATGAATTTGTGTAAGTGCATTGTGACAGCTAGCTAATTTAATCAATCTTGAAGTAACAAGTAAAACATCTTGACATTTAGCTTTGACAATGTCTTCTGATAACATTGTTATAAACCAGTTCTGTGTGGACATGCTGTATTTCCTGTGAGCCTCAAGAGCCTTTTCTGAGAAGTTTTCACGTGTTCTCAAGCACAGCATCACTTTTCTTCCATGTTCGACATGAGGGTTTTTCTTAGTTTACACATTGGCTAAAAGCACAATCTCAGATGGGTTTACAGTGTGAATCCTGTTATATTAAGTCTTAGAGTTATGTCAATCATGTGTCTTAGTGTAGGTACCATATTCAACTTTTCTTCATAAAAAGATGTAAATAAAGTATAAATGTAACATGTTTTTATTTAAAATAGTTTTAAAAAATAGAGCAAATTCTGTATAAAAGAATCGAAACATTGTGTACGAGACCTGGTTTAAAAGGTGTGCAAGATATTGACATTGATATGATCCATAACAGCAAGATCCCTGCATGATTTAACGGGATGCCTGTTTGTGATTCTGTGATTTTCCTGCAGAACAGGTGAGCGTTTGAGCGGAGTGACACCTCATAAACGAGCCGATAACCTGCTCCCGTGTCTTCTTATCTGTCTTCCAGACAATCCCTGGTCCCTGAGCACGTTGTCGTTTCCCCTCAGGCCCATTATCAGATCCCCTATGCAGCAGCAGTTATTGTGGAAGACTTGACTTTTATAGCCCCGTGATGTTTGTGACAACATCAGCTTTTATGAGTGAGTACATTTGGTTTTGTGTCATTTCTTTTTTTTTTTTTTACTGAGAAGTTTCCCCCTTCATTTTCTCTCTTTTTTTTTCTTTCTCATCAACTAACATCTGATAAATCCTTATTAAATTCCTGAAAAGTTTACAACACACCTGACACATCTCTTTTTGGTAAACAACTAGAGACATATAAACAAATTCAATTTCTCAGTGGCTAATATTGTTCTGAAAAGAGTGAATAATATAATAAAAGTTAAAGGTGAAGGTAAATAAAAGCCTATTGAAGAATTCAATGCTGAATTTAATGTTGAGGTTATTTCCAAATATGGTATCATTAATCAGTCTTTTTCAATCGACTTTCAGCACTGATCGGCCCCTCGCACTATCTGTGGAAAGCGTGTTATCTCCCTCTGCCATTCATGTACACATTTATTGGATTCCAAGTCTCCGGGATCAATCTTTTGGCCACCAGAGGAGCATAACTAATGGCAACATTAGAATGGCTTTGTGAGAGGAACTGGCCGGATGCGGGTTAACCAAGCAGGAAATAATCTAGGATTTTATATCCTGCATGAATAGCCATAGGATATGCTGAGTATAAATTAATCCCCTCCGCCCCAAATGTTTTTTTTGCAGTGAGGTTATCTTTTAACAGTTTCAGAGGGACAGGCGGTTTGTTTGGCTGATGTTTTTTTTCTTGAAGCACACATTTTGAATTTCTTGCAGATAATGACCGTCATCTTAATGCTCAGCCAGGGTCAGACTATCTATTCTGTCTCTGAACGCAGGTCTAGACGGCCTTCCGCTGGAAAGCATTTTTCCCTTCCTTTTAAAGACCCACTTCTATTTTTCTGTTGTGCCCAAACAAGGATTTTATAAAATGGGTGACATCGCCACACAAGCTGTCTGCCGAATCCCCCTTAATTAAAGTGACGTTTAAAGCCTTCCTCAGACACTAATAAACCCCCTCTCCATTAAGATCCTCCTAATTACTGTGTGCAAAGGAAAGGGGGACACACACAGACAGACAGTGTGGAGGTAAGCCTGCTGGCATTTGGCCCCATAAGCTGAGCGCCACACAAAAGAAAATGTCCCCTGGGTTACCCATCCTACAAGAGAGAGAGAGTCCTTTTTTTTGCAACCTCTCTCCCCCTCTTGTTGTTTTCTTCTTTATGAATGAACGTATATGACATGTGGGGCTGAGAGTGTCCATTCATGGAGCTGGTGGAATGTGTGAATAAGGGCTTTGAATGAGGCATGAATCACAGCCACCTGATTAGTCATTAAGTAGTCTTTTGACGTTACCATTGTTTAAATGTGCATGGTGGAAGTGAGAGTGCTGTCATGTATAAACACCCGTTCAGTCAAGTGAGGCTGATGAGAAAAGATAGATATTTAGTGAAAACTGAGAGATGCAGGAAATCAGAACTCATTAGTTATCAGGCATTTTTCCTGGTGAAACGCTAACAGCTGACAAATTAAAAACATAATTGAAAGTACTTTTTTTTTAAATAAACCTTCCTGTTAAATTCCAGTCCCATGTTAGACCCGAACATCTTTATAGTGGCTTCAATTGATGCGGACAAGAGAATCTCATAACGTTACACGTCACACTGAGCCACCAGTACAAGAGCGTGTGGACAGTCGCTACAGCTTCGGTGGCAGAGGCCTGCCCAGAAAGGTTAAACGTGTTTGGTTCATGTCCTGGTCTGCAGATTAATGACATTAACGAAGTTTCCATTAGTCGTGCAACTGGGGGAGACATGGGCGTCCATGCGGAAAGCCACATGACCGAGGCGGAGATAAGAGAAAATGAAATACGTCTTCGTGGAGACAGGAGGGGCCAGGAAGTGCCACTCCAAATTAGCTGCAGGCCCAGTTTGTTGTTACTTCATTAACCCAACAGCCCCGGGAAAAATAAAAATAGGGGTCACAACCTTAAGCAACGGGGAGGCCTGAAATCAGCAAATTGAGGCTCCTTCTCTGGCGTGAAGTGTTTATTTGGGAAAGTTATAATTTAGAGGAAAGCCCAGTCAATATCACCATCGTTACATTTGTGTGTGTTTTACCTTAAACAAGTCGATTTGCATTTGTATTTAATATTTGAGTAATTCTGTTATATTTGCTACAGTGTCATATATAACATTACAAAAACACCATATTATTTGTTGTCTTAAGGTTAATGATCAATGACTCACTTTTAAACTATTTGTAAGTTTCATTAAGTCCAACATGTAATGCTACTCAGTTCAGTCTTGGGGCGTAACCCATTTCTTTACAATGCCCTGACAGGTCGTTGCAAAAAGAGAAAACATTTTAAATATTAAACATATTGTAAACATTCCTACCTTTTTTTTAAAAATTCAACTATCCAATCTGTCTGTGACAGTCTGAGTCAAATGTAATGCAATGGCATTATGTTTCTGATTGTAACGGTTCATACATTCTTAGTCAGTGGAACAGTTTTTAGTGCGTGAATCGCTCAAACTTGAAAGTATCCAACACTCGGCAATAGCATCATTAGTTGTTCTACAAATGAGAATAATATTGGGTATTACGGGGTCATCTATGTTGTGCATTGCGCTGTGTTTTTTTGCTCTCTAACATTTGGTGGTGGTGTACTTTAAAACAAAGAGACGAGTTGTATAAAGCTGTCCTAGTTGTTGTAAGGCGAGCTGCGCAGTGGCTCTTTATTTGCAGGCACTGACTTTATTAGAGTCTATGGTTACAGACCCTTGGAAGGAGGGCTATTGTATTCTCACCCCTTCTCTGGCAAGCATACCTCTGCTGCTCTCTTGCTTTCTACACTCTTCAAACAGGAAATCTGAAGTTATCGGTATTTCTTCATGAAATTCATTGTCTTAGATCTGTACTCAATGTTTATTTTTTAAAAAGTCAACTAAATCCGTCCTACTTATTGTCTAGTTTTTTTGCATCTCTCTCTCTCTCTCTCTCTCTCTGACACTCACACACACACACACACACACACACAGACACACACACACACACACACACACACACACACACACACACACATATACACCTACTCAGCAACATGGATCCGCAGCAGCTGACTTGGCTAGAAACTCTGTGTCACAGGTAGACGGAGGCAGGGTCCAGCGAGTGTCTACTGAGGCTGCCGACACATCTGCCTGCTTGATTTCACCTGGTAACTGAGCATGTAGTATTTACTTCTCGGCTGAAATGCAATCAGGGGCTGATAGCTGGCTAGGAAGCAATGAGCCTGCGATTAGGTGCAGCCTTTTCCCCTTCTAAAAGGAAAGTAAGGAAGAGTTAGTGGAAAATATATTGTAATAGTTTGGCAAGTGATGGTGTTTTTTTTACATGTAGAAACTTATAATACATACTACATAAAGGGACAACATATCAAACCTTTAAAAACAGAACAAATGTTTGTATGTTATCTTCACTCTCAAGCCTTTCATTTTTTTTCCCAGCTTTCTGAAATTCTACTATTCTCATGTTTTTGAAGAATTATTTTGATTAAGTAGTTACAGCACCTAAAAGATCAAACAGTTTCATGATGTACTTACCATTATTTTTAAACCACTTTTCCTCAACATCTAACACTAAAGCAGTGGTTATAATACAATTGTAATGTTACTGTGTGGCTCAAACTATAAACAAAGGTGGCTTTATGCAAAATGATTGAATGTAAGATGAAATGCACTGTGAGCTGTTTCATTGTTGACGACCAGAGCCTTGTGAATTCCTGGTGATAAACGTAACAGTGACACTGCTGAGGTTCCTACGCTAGAGTGCTCCCCTGTGCGCGTATAAACATTAACATCCTCGAGACAAGAGTCACCTCTCTAATCTGGCTGAAGAAGTGTGTGGAGAGGCCTTTATCCCGCCCTGCTTTAGCCGGTTGCTCACAGAAGAGCCATTTACCTCCACTAATGGAGAGTGAGCCTTTCACCAGGGCCGGTGTGCCTCTCAGCCCCCTGAAAGAAACTTCGCCAGAGAGGAGACATTAAGAAAACCTGTTAATCTGGAGAATTCGGTCTGTGTCTACCCAGGGAGTGGACCGAGTTCCTCGGTGCCTTCTCAAGAGGCGTCTCCTCACAGCAACTATAGAAGTGTCAGATCAGCACTTTACTCAGTCGCTCTGATGAAGACAAAGTGGGAAAACAAACAAGTGGTTAGCCTTTTTGGTCATTGTTTAATGTTAAAATATGTTACTGATTTAAAAAAGGACACAACGTTCACCATTTATTGTGTCCTATCCTAATTTTTGTCAAGTAGTGAAGTTACATAACAAATCAGATTTCTTTTAAACAAAACTCAGTGTCTGCAGCTCTGAGGCTTAAAGGAAAGTGCTAACATCAAGGTAAATGCTCACAATGACACGGCTAACATGTTGATGTGTTGCAGGGATACTGTTAACCATGTTAACCATCTTAATTTAGCGTGTTAGGATGCTAAGTTGCTAATTTACACTAAACAGAAAGTACAGCTCATCCTGATGGGAATGCCATGAAATAAGTGTTGCAGTACAAAAATAAACCTGATGAGGGCGCTGCATGAAAAGTTGAGGGATCATCAGAGTTAATATACATTTTGTCCTCAGGGGAAAATGAATGCCCCAAATAGGGGTGTACCGATATATACTGGTATTGAAAATATCCATGATATTTAGAAATGTAATTATTTATATCATGTTAATAACACACATGTTAATATTGTATAAGTAATCGAGCACCTTTAACATAATTCTATAGTTACAGACTCGCTTCCCACCTCCCTACACTCTTATTTTGAGTGAAATTAATTTGCCAAAAAATAGACAAACCTCACAACAAACAAAGATTAACATGAAGAATTTGAGTGAATTATATATATATATATATATATTTAAAAATGTTCTATCGATATTGGGATAATGTGAAAATCTGATATGGTAAGAATGGGTGAATGACATGTCAGAAGACTAGAAAAGCGCATTTACTAAAATTGTGTAAGAATGCATGAAACACAGGCGCCTTACTTATTAACAAATAGTGCAAAAACAAACAAGGAACAAAACAAATGCGTTCTCTTTTACTTCTTTGGTGTTCAATTCTCACTCTAGCCTATATAGAGAAAGGAAATTAATGATTTTAGAGCAGTGGGTAACTCTCTGAATCAAGCAATAAAGCCTCACTCCCCTAAAAGGAGATGAGCACACAGTTGACCAGAAGGAACAGAAGCCCTACTACAATCACAACCACGTCACTGTTAACTCACCTTTGTTTGTGAAAGTGGAGGCTTTTAACCCCCAGACACTGCGTCTTTACCTATCGTTTATGGAGCAATCCTACTGTGTCAGGAGTGCTAGAACAAGGTCATCAGTGGGAGCAACCAGAGTGACCTGTTGTTAAAGATGGCCAAATAAACACAGGAAGAACTCTGGAGAATGGGGCTAATCAGGGAGCCACAATGGCAGGTGGCTAGCAGGTTAGGATGAACAGGAAACAGAGGTGTGCTGGGAGGGTGTTGGAGATCAGATGAGTGAATGGGAAAAGCGTTTTTATGAAATTGGGCATTGCAACAAGATGATTCAGTAGGCAAAGTCAGAATTGCACAACACAATGCACACACAAATGTGGCCACGGAGGCATGCATGCAAATCAAAGACACACACACACGCTTGTGTTTCAGTGGGTACGACAGATGCCGTATGGACTGTTGTATTCTCAGCTGTAAAGGAGGGCCCTGAGGGTCTCGGCTGTCTGTCAGTACACCGGGGATCAGCTGTGACACAGTGACACCAATCCCCTCATGTCACACACAATGCTGTCCGAAACACCACCGTGCCTGTGTGAGTGTGTGTGAAGGTGCGTAGTGGGGTTTCATCATGTCAAACATACTACAGCAGATGTATTCATGTCAGTCATATGACATTTTCTTGTCCACCTTTATGCACCTTTACAGTGCAACGTGTCCAAAGCGATATCCCTTTTTTTAAATTGTTTCCAAAACAATTTTTTTAAATAACTGCGTCAAAAGTACTGCTGGTAGTTGTATAGTTTGCAAGGTTTCATACTGCCTTGTTAGTGTCTGTACAAACAGAGGGGTAGCTGGGATGTGCTATGGGTTGTACTGCTCATGTTTGGCCAGTTGAGGCCATGCTTTCCTCAGGGTAAGAGTCTGACTCCAGCCCGCTATGCTGTCACTCTGGCCCACTTCTTTCTTACAGCTGTATATATGGGCCAAGCAGTTGGGAGCATTTCCAATCATCTTGCATTCTATACACTTTAGGCAGCAGTGGAAAGTAAAAAAGTGTGTGTAATTTCCTGTACAGACTCTTTTAATGTGGTATTACCAGTGTATATGTATTTTCTTTTACTCCATTACATTTCACTTATTATTTTCTCCTCTTTCTGCTTTGTAGAATATGTTTTTTTCTGCATGGCATATTCTTGGCTAGTCTCAAAACATAAGATGCTTTGCAAAATGCTTCTTGCAGGTCAATTGGTTAATATTTAATAAATCCATATGGACCATTCTTTAGAAAATGCAAATATCTTTACACTTCTACTTAAAGTTTGGAGTGTTTCTATTACTGAATTGTTGATTTGACTTGCATTCAGGATAGGGCTGTCCTTGAACAAAGAAATTCTTAATTTGCTAACACTTTTGGAGTTTCTCAATAAAAACTCACAAAAACACTGCGTTAAATCTTGTGTTTACTAGATATGTGCACATAAGTGTCTTGGACTTGAGTCACTCAGCATGAAAAAGCATTAAAAAAACATCCCCAGATCAGCATTTAGGAATGTTCATTCATCACTGCTGTCCTTTCATAATTACACAAGTAACTACAACAAAATAGGAAGTTGTGAGTGAATGAGTGAATAACCTTTTAAGAGACACCTACAAATCTGAACACTCTCCACATTTTAACCAGAACTGTAGAGTTTATGGTTTGTTGTTTGTTAAACATGTTTGTTCTAACCTCTAAATGGCTATGTAGGCGTACTAAAATAGGTTTAGTATTGCCATTTGGAATTCCTCAAAGCACATTGTATTAGAAAGTATTAACCAACCATGTGCCATGCTGGTCAGCCTCTTTCCAGGTGCAGACCTTCTCCACTAAAAGCCACCGTGAGCCTGTCAAATAAGTAAAGCCAGGGAGATGTGTGGCCTGTGAAAGGGATATGCTCACCCTGCAGTTGGCGCAGAGACGCTCCTTTGTTTCCTGGCATGTCTCACATACTTTCAGAGCCCAGATAAGCCCCAGCACCATGAAACACTGCTTTATGCTGGGCCTCGGTAACGTACTAGAGAGGGCAGAGTGGACTCAGAATAGAGACCAGTCAGTGAGCAGGTAATATGTCCTCAGTGTCGCACCTTATTAAAGGGACAGATACACGTATGAGCCCTGGTTATGTAGTCCCGCTGAAAAGTACTCCAATAACCAAACCAACGTTGAAATATTCTTCCCTCTAACTGCTTCAATGTCACTCATGTTTCTGTTATTTCCTTTCCTCTCTGAGGAGAAGGGAGAAGCAAGGGGGGAAGCAGTGTTTGAGGGTGGTGGGTGGGGTTGGAGCGGAGGGAGGTGGGGGCCTCGGCTGTTTCCTGAAATCGGATTAGCAGCTACTCTACACTTAGATTGCAGGGACTGGGGCTTTAGTTTAGCCCAGCTCAAGACCACCCAATAGGTAAACAGGTACATTACTGTGGAGCAAAAAGGAAAGTGAATGGTGAGTTGATAGGATAAAAAAATACTCATGAGAGATGGATACAGAGTGAGTGAAATAAATACGAGACTAGCCGGCAGACTGGTGAAAGTGGACTCCTTTGTGCGGTTAATCTGAAATTAATTCCAAAAAGTGCTTGATGAAGTGGTGGAAATGTACAAAACTGCAAAGAAACAAACAAAAAAGTGGAAAAAATGCAAACATAACTTTTGAAATTTATTCTGAACTACCAATTTGTGAACTTCCTCTTTTTTGAACCAACTCTCTGGACCTTCACAAAAGACCTACATATCTCACCCGGCCCTCCCCGCTCACCAAGATATCTAAACCTCACACTGTCATGCTGCTGCCACCGCATCCCACAGAAAACCTCCTGAAAATTAGTTTTTGGCAACCAGCTCGCAAACACACTCTCCTGTCTGCTGCAAGCCACCAAGGCTTTGTTAGGCAGGCCTGCCCTGAGCCCAGAGCCTTCAAGACCCCCATTATGCAGCAGGACTCAGCGGGGCAGAAAGGAGTGTTTTCGCCAGTCATGTGGGCATACAGGCATTATACACTCTTCAGTGGCACTGTAGATATTTTGTGAGTCTTACAAACAGAGGGGAGGCCTGCAAAGGCTGCAAGAAGTTTTGATAATTGGGAGTTATATAAGTTCCCAAATCCTCACAGGAGGGTTTTAAGTTTTTTCCCTTCCTTTTCCCCTATTGTGTGTTTTGAAAAGCTGTGTGTGAAGGCCCCACTGCGAAGGTGACAAATCCTTTGACATGAATCATTGTGTAAAGGTTAAAGGAATACAGTCAAGTGCTCAGGAAGAAGAGTCTCTAATTGCCTATTTTGCTGCAGCTTTGCTGAGCAGTGTTTTACAAATTAAATAACAGCTCTGGCGCACTGCAGAGCATTTGTCGGTGTGTGCACGCAGATCACGCGTGTGTGTTTGTGTGCCTTTGTTCAGATGTGCCTGTGTGTGTGTGTGTGTGTGTGTGTGTGTCCACTTTGGTCTATTGTGAAAATAAGCTTGTTCAGAGCGTGTCAAGATCCACAGATGTGCACATCAGCTGCAGTTGGGCAAGAAGAGCTGGCGTTTTTACGAATCAGTGACAGACAAACTTAGGACTCCCTGCATCTCAAACATCGCCGCTTCTGTCAGGGGCAGCTCTGATCAGCAGTGTTGTGCTGTTTTAATCTTCCCACTGAATCACACTGGGGAACATGTGTGTGGTTGAGATGCAGGGATGCATGGTGCCAACCCTCCCCTGAGTAGTAATGCATGAACTGTTAGCAAAACATTGTTGCTGCTGCTGCCGTTGCCTTCTATGTTAATAAGACGTGGATTGGGGTAGGGAGCATGGGGGGTGCACAGATGTAATTCAAGGTTGACATCACAGGATTCATAATGCACCGATTGGGAGGGGTGTCCTGCATTTGGCAGACCTTAGGCGAAGTTTCAAAGTCAATCCAGAAGACACCCCTGCAGATGATGATTTCACATCAGGCAGCTCGGATAAATGATGATAAAAATTATTTGAAATGAGACAAGTTTACCTGGTATTTTGGGAATCAAGTTATCTTCGTATATTCAATACTATTTTGGCACAGAGAGCCCTTGAAGCTCATTACAACCGCTCTGTATTTGTAATCGGTGTGCCTTTTATGCAGCACTTCAAGCTGTCAAGCTGCTTGCTACCATGTCACTCAGTTATGTGTTGTCGAGAGAAGAGTTCAGGATTTGTAAATGTATTTATGAATGCATGAATTTTTGTGAAAGTGTGTACTTGGCTCTCTCCTCCTGCTGTCTAATAACTGGTATCCCCAGCTGTGTGTGTGTGTGTGTGTGTGTGTGTGTGTGTTAGTGCGAGAGAGAGTGTGTATTTGTTTGTGTGGTTGTGTAAAGCTGAGGCTCGTCAGGGCACTGAGGCGAAACTTGGCCCCAGTCAGGCCAGTGCGCAGAGGGCAGAGACCAAAAAGCCTCCAGCCGTGCTCTCTCTCTCTCTCTCTCTCTCTCTCTCTCTCTCTTTCTCTCTTTCAATCTATCCCTCTTCCACTGGGACTTGGAAATAGGTAGCCCGGAAGATGTAACAAGTGTTTACACTGAGAGATTTATTTATTTTCTCTTTTGTAAATGCACATGCAGTATATTTTACTTACCGTGCACTGGCTGGCTGAAAATGACCCCATCAATTTTGTAGGTGATTTCTTAAGATTTCTCAATTTCAAGTCCTAAAATCAAACAGCAAAATGCAGCGTTTGCAGCTGCCCTTTAGAGGGACACAGCTTCTGATCTTATATATATATTATCTATTTGGTGTAATTTGGCTGTGCCTTCCAGAACAACTACAAATTGTAGAAATGTGTATTTTGGTCTTACATAGCTTTGGTTAGGTTAAGATACTAAAACGACTTAGTTAGCGTTGGATATGATCATTGTTTGGTTTACAATTATCATTTTGTTAACGTTAGGGGAAACGTCGTCATGCCTGCAATAATGACCACTTGGTTAGGATTGGGGAACAAGAGTCTTCATGGGTAAAAAGAAAGCCACGCTGACTATTGGATGGAAAGGGGAAGCGAACAGTTCAAAGTCAACAGTGACTTCTTCAGTCAATATTTCCTCCTTTGCTCCCATAATTCCTCCAGCCTCTAGAGGGCTTTGTCACTTGAACGTAATACAATGTTGTTTTTGGACATTTGCTCAAATGACTGATGCTGTTTCTTTGGAGTACAGTCCTCTTTTTCCTTGCATCTTCTCAGTGAACACATATTTGATTATCCTCGCTCTGTTTTGCCTTCTCATCTCCTTCCTTCCTCTTAGGACCCTTCAGTAGCCTGAAGAGTAAAACCAGCATGGAGCCGGGGCCACTGGTTAAGCATTTTCATGCTAGATTTGAAATCAGATTATAAATGGGCCTGCTCAATTGACTTAATGGATTTGAAAAGACTAGATCCTATTAATAAAGGAATAAAAGAGATGGAGGAAAGGAGAAAAGGGGCGCCTTTGCCCCCGAGGCTATGGCCCCACCAGTGGGACTAGAAGGCTAATCTGCCATGCAAATTAAATCCTGCCTCTATGCACTGGCCCCCCCTAATGTCCTCCATTACAAACCTTTTATTTGTTGTGGTCTGATATTGCAAACAGATTCAGTTGCAGCAACAATCAGGGACATCAGACTGATGTGGGTGTGATTACTGAGGAAGATGGAATTTGCAACCTTTCTCATCCTGTGGGGAATATTCCAAGATGGTCTTCAGACACTTGTTTTTTGTATCCCCCTCTTTTTCACCTCTTAAAGAATCCGCCTTCATGAGTTCCTGGCAGGATTATGATGCAGTTGAGGATGAGAGGTTTAATCAGTGAGAGAGGCATTATTTGGGCCATAACAGAGCTTACTTCACCGTTTTCTCTTTTGTCTTAATGAGGTAGTACTTTGCTTCATTCCAAGTCTACCTCTCACACTCTGTTCCTGTCGGGCTGTCAAAAGTGGCCGTAAAAACACGCATGTCACATATGCTAATCCGATTTGCACGGGGATCATGACAAGGATTATACTCTACATACAGTAGCCACAAAGCTGTGAAACCTTCAGTGTTCATTCTGTTTTCCAGCAGCAAAGTTCACCTTCCTCTGAGTCTGGCTCAACTTTGCAGGGCAGACAATTTCTCTCCGATTAGGATTTAAAGCTAAACAAGGCTAGGAGAGAAAAAAATCCTAAGAACTCTTGCATAAGTAGCTTATAAGGATTTTTCTTTGAATACTTGCCGCAAATAGTAGATTTGAGTAGATGAAATACAGGGTCAAGTGTTTGTTTGTGCTTTGGCTAGTCGGTGGGAACGTTTGCTTTCTTTGCTTTAAACAGTGTAGATATACTGATTTAATCAGTCAGAATACCAGTCTGATAAACACATACACACATGAATATCTATATGAAACTCTTCCATACGAAACAAAATTGTATTAAACTTGTAAACAGAGGCAATTGCTGGCACACAAATGGTCACATTAACACTAAATAAGCCTGTGTTACAAAATAAATCTATACATATATCCTCAAAGATGTTTAATTTTTGTAATAAAATATTAGGACCATCGATATTATGTCCAAATAATGCATCTCAGCACATAAAAGATCTAGTCTCTAATCCCTTTGACTAAAGTCAATAAGGAAATGTGGACCTTCTATTTCTACTGCATAATGAAAACAATGTTCTCCCCTTTCTACTTTATCAGTGTAGGAGGGGCGTTATTTCTCTCCAATCACAACTGAGAAAAACACAACTAAAATTGAACGCTATAGCGTTCTTCACCCTATTATAAGTGTTTGACTGTTTGACCAATCACTGCAAGAGAAACTGCTTCTGCAGGATAAACATAAACTAAATATAGAATATATCCTGTGTCTTTGATATCAACATCCTGCCACATAAAAAAGAATATCCACCTTTCAAACAAAGGTATGCCTGGGAGTGTGGACCTCATTTCAAGCACAATTAACTTGAAATGGAGTGCTGCAAGATCAATAGTCCCCAGTTGATCCAGAGGGAGCTGTCAGTCTATGGAAATGGCACACATATGGTAATATCCCCAGCTTAACAACAACTTAGAGGATTTACTGTTGCTGTTTTCCAGACCCACATGAATAACAAACAGTGGGCCACCCCCTGGGAACCATTTTGTTTTATCCCAGCTTCAATTAATCTTTAAGGAGGAGGATACCATTTGAGAGAAATGGCAGGGGGATATGAAGAGGGCATTTGTAAATGTGAAAGGTATACTGCTAATTATGAAAATTACAAATAGACGATCCACTCATTCAAATTCAATGATGTGTGTGTTCCAGTGTTTTCTTCACCTAACTAGCTTTTCATCATCTCTTTTTCTCTCCCTCCGTCGCACACACAGACACATAAAGTGTGTTTGCACTTTCATTTTCTAATTAGGACACTTTTGTCTCAGTGAGAGCTGCTATTGACAGGCACGCAGGCATTAGCAGGATTATATGAGTTCTTACACTGATGAGTGTGATGAGATCTCAGGAGATGTGTATGGATTTTACCTCCAGCTGACTGCAATTCTCTCCTCTTAGCCCCGGGGCCACAAACCTGTGGCATAAAAGACGGGGCGAAGAAGATGAGAGCGAGGATAGCTGGAAAGCGCGGTAGTTATACGCTCCAGTGTGATGTCATTAAGTCAGATATGTTTAGCGGAGTCAGGTGCGGACAGTCAGCACGTATAGACAATGCAGTGTCACTTGAGAGAGCGCCGGGACTTAGGTCAATCGAAATTGATTTACCTCAAATGTACGATTGATGAAGTCCGTTCAGGTTAAACTGCAGAGTTCTCGATTGGACATGCACTTTGGGGAGTCGCTATTGGAATTGACTTCTGTGTGCCGCCCTCAGCTCAAGCCAGGTGGGAAATTGAGTTACAAAGCACACTATGAGAGGGATAAATGACCTCTGTGACTGTTATACAGTTTGTGTCTGCCTCTCATAGCTCCAGCTGAAGAAAGTCAGTTAGTTGATTGAACTGAAAAGGAGACTATGGTAAAAATCCATATTACTCTTTTCATACTCTTGTAATCTCGCAGCCGGTTGAGTCCTCTTGAGAAAGAGCACGGGAGAAATGGCGCCATCCAAAGCATGACTGGTTATTGGCGAATCTCGGCTCTCTGCCTGCTCTTTCAGGAAGGCAGAGTGTCGCTGGGAGACATGTGACAGGCACAGGGGCAATTCCCTGTCCTGTTTTCCAGCGAGTGTGTTCAACTAAATGTAAATTGCTACTATGATTTCGTCACTCGCCTCTGATGAAGGCGAAGTGATGTTGGTAAATAAATGAATAAATGTAAAAAAACGAGCCCGGGGCCTGTGGTTCTTCCTGACTCCAGCTTTTATCATGTAAATAAGGCGAATGGGACCGGGTTAGGGGGGCAATTCCCCAGCCGCCACTTGAGCCAAATACAACTTTCCTGCGCTTTAGGCCCACAATGAGGAATGTATTTGGAGGCCTCAGTTTTAATTTAACTAGAGTGGCAGCTGAGGGGGCACCAGGGACTTCATCTCCTGACTGCTCCGATTGCTCGGGTGGAAGGAGGGGAAACCTCAACCTGGTGCCGTACATTTCAATGTGCAAGATCTCTTCCACAGCTCCATCACTGGTTGTGTGTTTGTGTTTGTGTTTGTGTTTGTGTTTGTGTGTGTGTGTGTGTATGTGTGTGTGTGTGTGTGTGTGTGCTGCAGCTGGCTGTTGCACTCGCTCTGTAACACCTCCTTGGTTTCCCAGGGAGGAAACGCGCTTCTTGCTCCACTGTAACATTTGATTCATTACGATCTGAAACAGCACATCAGTTCGCTTATTATGTCTTAAAAAATCCTCCCAGCGCCCCAAAGAGCAAGAGGGAAAAATCCACCGAAGAGGCACTGCCTTGAAATTGACAGCTGTTATTGTGCTGTGCCATCTGGTGCATTTGCAAGGGAACAGAAAAGGGTTAATATTCTATGATGTGTGGTAGCAGTGGCGCAGCCTCTTCTGCACAGCCAGAGTGAAATACCGGGTGCCAGAAGTCTGTGCACCCGATGGAGAGAAACCCTCAACATTAGCATGGCACCATATCAACCAATGTGGCTAATTTAATGGGTCAAATACGGTTGGGAGGATGCCAAAATAACAGACGCACCAGCAGAATCTCTAACAGGGCGGAGAATCACAGAGAGGAGTTTCAGCGCCGCGTGGCATTATGCAGCTTTTAATCATAATTCTCTACAGACAAAGCAAAGCAACCCTGGAATATATATTTTCCTTTTTTGTTAACCCTTCATTTGGGAAATCTGTGTTCAGCTTGTGCCTATTTGTGTCCCTGTGCATCGGTGTGCAAGTATGTGTTTTGCTGTGTTGGAGCTGTCATTATTCATTGACCACAGATGTAAATGGGTCTAAACAATGGGACGCGCGTGCTGCGGATAGCGATCGCCCCTGGAGAGGACAGGGCCTGCTGAAATTAATAGGCCTCCCGTGGCTAAATAAGCAATGGCTAAATAAGCCTAAATGTCCCCCAATCACATGACAGACAGGGCCCAAGAATCCGAACAGCAGGTAGTTATTTTATGAATAGCTGGAGAGGGACATATTGCAGACCTAACATGCCACATCAAAACCATCAAAGCGCACTGGATTTGAATCATTATGTGTGCATTTCGGTGAAGAAAAAAAACAACCAATTTGCTGCATAATGTTTCCTGCTATTTTTGCTTTTTGATTTTAAACATCACAACTCATTATTTCACAGCTTATATGGTTTCCTGTGAAAAGCCAAATCATTACTTTCCATGAAACAATTGTCGTTCAACTTTTTGGGTAAGAGAGGGAAATCATGAAACATCACACATTTAAATATCTTTCTTTCAGAAAATGCCACATATGTGCCCTCATATGCCCAAAGCGCTAATGCTGAAGAAACCCACTTAAGAATATGGGTATAAATATGCTCCTTAGCTGGAAGACACACTTCTTTGAGCCATCAGCTCATTTCTAATTCTGAGTGCATGGTTCACAACATTTAAAGCGACTGGCAGGGGGTAAATTAGTGCTCCGAGATGAATTATCATACAATTAAGGACCCCGGAATGTGCCAAAATACAAAAAAACACAATATGGAGAAAATACCTACTTTCCCCCTAATTCATCAGAGACAGACCAGTGTGCCGTTCTCATTTAAAGGAACAGGCTTTGACTTTCTAACCCATTTACACTTATGCTTGTTTGCTCACATGTGTTCAGTAATTCATATAGGTTCACATAAATACTGAAACGCCAGTTAATTCTACTGTATGTGTTGATATTTTAATGTGAGCTGATATTGTGATTCCTAAAAACACAATAATTCACATGCATATAATATAACACTGGCACTTCAGTTTAAAGTATTATCTTTTCATTCATCCTTACACGTGTTCCTCATACTGTTGCTCTCTGTCTTTTCTTCTGGCTCCTTTGTGGCGATGAAGGTTGTATTGGGGATCCGAGCTGTGTGGAGTGATGGGACTGCTGAGGTGGTCAATAATCTATTACGGCACACAGCCCTCAGCAGAGTGACGAATGTCTGTCAGAGAAATAGGCCCAGAGAGGTCAGAGCTGGGCTACTGACCTCCACCCCCTCTCAGTCACCGCACAGAGCAGGCTGACGCAGACTATCGGGGTATAGGTGTCTGTCTTTGTGTCCACTTATCAAAACCTACCTACACACACACTTGTTAAAAATTAATATACGTTTTCAATCATGCCAGTAAACCTCCACATCCGACTCGTCATCACTGCACGGTTCAACAACTCAATCTTGCAATCTCTTGCAATCTTGTTTAGTGGCATGTCAAATGAGGCTTTCAAATTCATTAACTTGTTTTCTCTCTTTTTGGGGGGGGGGACTTGAATCCTCTTCCTATTTAGAAACAACAATCACAGGAGACTTCAAACATCTCATACAGGAATAGGTGAGGAATCAAATGAAGTACAAAATCAATCGGAGGTATCGTGGTTTCTCATCTATCAGGAGGAGGATGAGAGAGAGATGAAGGGGAACTTTGCGGATTTTCAATCCGCATGCATGTATCCACTCTGCAGTGACACAGAGCCGGTTGAAAATCTGCAAAATTTCCCTGAAATTAATTAGATTAGATTAGATTTCTCTCTAAATTGCTCTTTTAGCTACTATGCATTTTTTTAAAAAGACGTTTACATGTTCTATGTAAACGTAATGTCCTGATTAAGATCAAAGCTGAAACAAGAGTCAATTATTAATGTGGATGTATATGTAAATGCAATAACATTGGAAGTTCAATGACTTTTGAAATAGATCAGATCATAATCCAGAATGAAATCTCTTCGCAGTTGAATATAAATGGCAAATGTGCCATTTACAAGAAATCCTTTTGGCCAAGTCTTAATTGAAGCTTGGAACTGAATACAAGTCTATGGTTGTACAGTATAAGTTTGTCTCTTGTGAGCCTGTGTGTGAGTCATCATGCCTGAAGGTGGTCCTGCAGAGCCCTACTGTAGTGGGAGCTACCACAGAGGCAGTTTAAGATGCGTTGTATTGGTTTGCATTATTATTTATTTTCCCAAGTAGTGGACAGCAAAGTTTTGTTTCATATCATATTGTGTTTGAAGAAAGGATCAGCAAAGTGAGATTCTGGGAATTCATTTGGTGCTGCAGAGTATATAAAAATTCCCTCATAGCCTTTCGGAGTCACCCTGAGAGGAGTCAGGGGTCTTTGTGTATTGGCAACCCTGCTTCCATGTTATAGTGATAGGAATGGACATACACCATTTAAGTATCAAATCAATAGCAAATTAAATTTTTTAGCAGTGCAAGCTACACTCAGAATCACCTGTAATTAACCTTGACAGACTCTGGTTACGCTGCTCTCGTGTCACTTTGCTCCTGTTGGGTTGTAGTGGATTTAATATGCACTTGCACATGTTAATAAGAAGTTTATGTTTTAAATGAATACATAAAGAAAGATATGATAATTAATTTGGGATATTATGAGGAATATTCTGGAGGAATGTATTGTGAAACATAAGAGAGGATCACTGTGTTATTATTCTGTTTTAATGACAAATGTAATGATTAACTGTATGATGCATGAGAATGAATGAATGTTTTATTGTTTAGACAATAGTTAAAATGGATGCCGATTGAAACCTAATGTGTTGCTTTTATTCTGAAGGCAGATAGTGGGTTTTATTCTGAAGGGGCACTTCCTGTCCTTGACCGGAAGTGTGAGCTTTGACCTCGCCAGCTTATCAATTGGCTTAGCGAACAGAACTGCGGCATCCTTTGAACTGACCAATAGAACTAACCTTTAGGTGTGAATTCATTTGCATGACCATACTAACGACCGAGCATTTGTTCTGGGGGACATGGTTCTACTGGTCTGGAGGACTCGAGACAGCCCCGGTCTGTTGTTCCCTGGGAGCTCCAGTCTGTCTGTGGAGAGTTTCTCCTTTCCGGCCCCACGATCGTGAACGCTACATGAGTATTATCTTTGCCATTAAATATTGTTAAACTTTAACTCATTGAATCCTGAATTTCCTGCGGCCACGGGACGCGGAGCTTTGAACACAAATCTTACACTCCCAATACACACTGCTTATATTTGCTCGCAGAATGCTGGTTATAATTCATATCTAATTAAAACAGGGCAATTTCTAACGTTTGTTTGCTGATGAACCTCATCAGCATAGTTTATTGGCCATCCATGCTGCATGTGTGATACGTAGATGCGTATGTTCTTTATAGGTGCAGAAAATTGACCCATGTATTCAGCCTGAACACCTGAAGTAGGTTAAGCAGACACACCGGCGTCTCGCCTGGTGGTGCGGTTTGCACAATGGGATGGGACCTGATTTAGATAAAAACATGATGACCCACAGGCGCTCTTATAATGAATAGTGTGTCCTCCGAGCCTTTCGTTTTCCTCCAGCTTCCTACATTTGTCATCTTCATATGAATATACAGGCCTATTTAATCTCTCTGTCCTTCCATGGGATTGTGTGGCACATATACCCTAAAAGCAGGCTATGTGTAGCCTACAAACATGCATGTTTTGTCCTCTTTCCATTGAATGGTTATCAACAGAATCTCCATTGCAAATGAACCGCAGAGAGATGTATAGCGATCTGTCATTCTCTAAATTTATGTGTAAACTTGTGACAGTGTTTTGAATTAGATCAGACCTCCACACGTGCTCAGTAACATAATGTTTGTAACTCAAACCTTTTCAAACCTTTTCCTGCTTATAAGCTGCAGCTTATAAGCAGGAAAAGGCCTTAAAGGTTCACCTAAGGATGCTAAGAGAGACGAGAAGACGGTAGATGTGTTGATGCTGACCTGTCAGTCTCCCTGTGCTCACTCCTACAACACCAGAATGGCACGCCGTGCTGGGAATCTACACATTGGCTCTGCCTTTTTAATAGACTTACACTTCATTTGGCCTCTAAAGCCTGTGAAGTCTCCCCTGGGATGGCCTGAGGCAAAGACCCACACACACGCACACACACACACACACATGCATGCACATACAGAGAGCCAGAAGGAGGCATGCCAGAGGGAACGACTTAGAAATATGTGTGGAGAAAAAGAAGGAAAAATGTGAAAAGGGGAGACAGAATGAATGAAATATTGCTAGCAGGAGAAAGAGGAGGGGGGGGGGGGGGGGGGGGGAGACGAGAGACAGAAATGGAGACAGAAACAGACAAAGAGACAACGCTAGATAAAGGAGAAAACACAGAGTGAGCTTGTGCTGTCTATGTCGGGCAGCAGCGACAAAGCCTGATTAGACCATCGCTGCCCAGTAAAGGAGGGAGTGAGGGCTAAACAATGCAGCCCGCTTCCCCTTCATAACAACAGACCTTCCTGTCTGACCCCCTAACCTCTGTCACCGGCAATACGTGTCACAGCCGCGACAACACCCTGTCAGACCCACCCCTCCCTCCTTCTCTCCATCACCCACCTCCCTCCCTCCAACCTCAAGGCTGTCAGTCCATCCTTGTCAGCTGATGAACCCCAAATGATTCACTTTTTAGTACAGCAGGTGTGATAAAGGGAGATCTTATGTCTATGGTCCTACATGTGACTTACACCAGATACAGTGTTGATCAAAAGCTCCACAGTGGTGGTACGAGAAGTCGGGAATAAGTTAGGGTTCAACCCTCCAGTACCGAGGAGTTTCAAGTTTCCTCGTTGCTGTGGCCAGTATTTCTGTTTTTTTCTTCATGTTGGGGGATTTTAAGGTTTTGAGCTAAAACTGGTGCTGCAAAGAACTATCTGTATTTAAGTGTCTGACTGTGTGTCCCTGAAACGCTCATATACACCAATATAACAAATACCAGGAAACAACTGATTATATGTCGATATAGAGAAAATATATTCGGAGCTATTTTGTTAATCAGTTAACTGTTGAGGTATTTTTTTTTCCTTATATGCCAAACTCTGGTTCTCTGGTTCTAGCTTATCAGTTGGGAACAACTGCTGCTTATATCTGAGTTATGTTACTGTATATTTAATATAGTTAGTGTTCTTTTGACAAAATAAGTCATTTGGAGACATCACATTGGGTGTTAAGGAATTGTGATTCACTCATTTCTGACATTTTAAAGACTAAACGCTTAATCAAGAAACAGTCATCAGATGAATCAATAAGGAAAATAATTGTTAGTTGCAGCACAAAACATTACGACCCAGTATGTTCACTGTATCTGTCCTATCTAAAATGTGTTACATGTTACTACATTTACTATGTCCCCATTGAAAACATGTAACAGATAAAGTGACTCAAATTAGACCATAAGGGATTTTATTTTCATGGCATCTTTACAACTATATTCAGTTTTTTCTATTTTGCTAATATAGCATTCCCTAAATATGTATCGTTCTATATGCTGTGCCTTTGCAAGGGTAGGACTTTTGGTGAATAGCCCTCTGGTGTCCTTGGTGGTGCAATGATATTGTATTTACTGATAATGTTCAGAACATAACAGAAACAAAAGTACAGAAGTGACACAAAAGTGTCTTTGTACCTTTTGGAATGTGGGAAACAAAACCAATAAAGTCATCTAGAAATTCAGTTTATATCCGACTCATTTGGAGTATCTTTACTTTAACTGAAGTGGTACTGTGTTGTACACAAAGCTAATCAAGTGGTTGATGTTGGGTGCATGAAGCTCAGGGCTCTGATACTGGAGACATGGGCACCTTCAAATGTATAGGTTTAGGCCACAAAAGTAGAATGGTTAAATAAAAATAAAACAATAGTTACATGTCAATAAAATACCTTACTCCTAACCTACTTTCCTGTAAGTGCTTAACCAACAATTTCTCTGTTGCAACTAGCCTACATTATCTGTTCAAAAGAAACCTCCACAGAAGACATAGTAAAGCTTGCTGGTTTCCACCGATTTGTTTTGTATTCACTTTGTGTAGTTTGATGTAATTCCAGCAGATGGTTACAGCAGAGTTAAAAATCTGCTGCAAAATGGCATCCCTCTATCAGAAGTTAACAGTTAACGATTAAAGCGATTCTCCAGTTAAACCAGATCTAATTAGCTTTTGCCAATTTCCCTCCTCTCGTACCCCTAAACGCTCCATCTGCTCTACTGGAGCTTCTGATAGTGAACTCCACTTCTAGGAAGAGGAGCCGCTGTAAAGCTCACTCTCTCTCTCTTTTTCCACGGGCTGGTTTGAAGTCATCTTTTGTCTGGCCAGGGGGGGTTATTGTCTACATATTAAGTGAGGTTCTGCAAGGGTTTCAGCAGCATCTTGACTCCCCTAAGCTGAGGAGCAGCTGAGGTTAAGTGGTCTCCTCACTCATGGCACCCATCTTCTCCTTCACCGTGACAGCTGGGGACCAGACCGTTGCCATAGATACACTCTCCACCCCCAATCGACTGCTCATTTGAAGTTAACACACACACTCATATATATATATATATATTTATGTTTACACACACACACACACACAGCATATATATTTGTATTGCCTCTCTCTTTATATTCTCTTCCCTAAGCAACTAAACCAAACATATGAACACCAAACAACTTGAATACAGAATCTGCACTCTTTTCCTTTCATGCACTCTAAGGTTTAATTGTTATCTATTAGAACTGATTATGAAGAATGGAAAGTCAGTTTTTGGAACAGTAAATATAAATCTCAGTCACTGTACATGACTGCGTTTCTGTTTGTTTTGCTCAAATTGCAGAACCTTTCACTGAAGGTGGAAGAATTCCAAGAGATAAACCAGTGATCAGGAAAATAATTTCAAATATTATTTTCCAATAACACACTCCACAGGGTAACTTCTTGTGTGCCAGGCTACAAAAGACACAGGTCTTGTTCACTGACTGAACAGACTGGAATTTTCTTTTTATGCAGGAACTTCCCCCAGTGATACATGTTATGTTTGCAAATGTATATATATACTGTAGGATCATTCATTTTCAAAGCTATCACATTTTATGTTTGTTTTCAACTGTATCCAGTATATGCAATTACTTTAAAGTATAACAGATGTATTGAGTGATAAAGTGACCCAGGAAGTAACCATCTGGTATCTTTAAACAAGGGATCAAGATTATGAGAAATTACACTTAAAAATACTTATCATTACTTTGCTTGTGTTGCTCCAAACACTGAGGTAACAAACACATATTTAAGAATAAATAGCGTTTGAGTATATGGGATACCTATCATATGGTAACAATGTAGCATATATACGTTTATTTATTTCAGAATTTTATGAGAACCACTCAGCCTTTCTGGGCATTCGAGGCATAATTTATAATTTCTCATAAAAAGGCTTTTTCTTTCATAGAGCACAATGTTTATGCAGAATTTATGTTGTGAATTTGAATATGATTCACACAATGCTCTCACTAAATAAAAAAAACTATATTTTCTTAAAACACAAAAGAAAAACAAAATATCTAATAGAGAAAGTTCTAGCAATACCATACAGTTAATAAGTAAGGAAAGCCTAATAGGTAGATATATGGACCAATGAAGGCCTCTAACATGATGTATGATTTGTATCCAGTATTGTTGTACTCAAAACGTTGATGCTATTGTATTACATTTCAGTCTTCACTGAACCTGCCAGACTTAGTGACTTAATATAGACTTTTCTCAACATTGTGGTTTAGAGTTTAGCCACAATTCTCAGTTTCTTATTTACAAAGCCAGGTTCCAGTAAAAAAGAGTGAGCATGGACTTTGTGTTAAAGATAAATAAATAATTACCCGGAGATTTTGCTTACCTGGCATGCATCTCTTCGTCATTGGGAATGTATACACAAAACTACTGAAAGCTATATATGTATTGTAATTACCATGGGAAAATGTAAATCAACTTGTATAATTTGATCTGTTTTTAATTGCACTAAATGTCAAAGAATAGTCAGTGTTCCCACGGCAGTGAACACCATCTCTATATGAAAAGTAAATCAATGTATTTATGCAAAAGCAAGAATGGATTTTTGGGTTCACAGTAGATGAATTTTGAGATCATGAGTCAAAGATAGAAATCTGTAAATACTTCTCTTGCAGAAGAAAGCAATCCTACATTTCTACACAAAATTCCTTCTCTCCTCGTATAAATGCATGCAAACCCCATTTCTGCTGCTCGCCACTATAAAAGATCCCATCCGGGGGGAGCTGCTGGATGCTGATGCTGCTGTGAGTGACACCTCTGTAGGTGTGTGCCGCTTACTCACCGGTAACGCTGTCCTGTGTGACCACTGTCCAGGGTCAAACTCTAAGGAGGAGGCCCCACCTAGAACCCCAGACCAGCAGGCTGAGATTAGGGGACATTTGTTCCACAATATTGCTGCCTCCTGGTTTCCTGAGGCTGGCACGTTTGCACAGAAGGTGCAGGCAGATATTTGGGCAGCGGCCAAAGCCTTTCCTTGCTAGCGGGCCACCTCGCAAGAGCTGCAGGTGCTGAGAAGGACTCCCCACTGCTTCCTAGTATGGTCTGCGACCCTGCAGGCTGATGGAACAAATGCTGGTCTAGAGAAAATAAACTTATCTCATTTGGATGACAACACGTAGCCTCAGGTTATAATGTTGTGTTGCACCAGTTTTGAGAAACAAGTCAGATGGGGTCAGCGGCTCATCTTGCATTGTGAGGCAGAGAGAGCAGTTTGTCTCAAGATTTTCTCTTTGTATTTATATGTGGACTTAAAAAAAAAGCCTTGTTAATGATCGCTAATGCAAGACTAAGTCTAATCAAATGATTTCCTCTTGCACTTTCTAAGCCTTTTGTGGGTAACTGGGAATGTTGGAGGTATTCTCTGTGGAGGGTCTCTCTTCTGGCTGACCTGGCCCTGACCCCGGAGGTGAACCCCATCACACAGAGGTGTTAGTGTGCCACCCAGCGTGATGGATCACCCCTCAGATCCCTGTGATCTAACAAACGCAGCCAATCATCAGAGCGCTCAGTGTTACTATAATGATCGGCAATGATTCAGGCCCGTAGTATTTAGATGATGGATGGAGGCTCATGCCGGGCCCTGAGAGAGGCAGAGTCAGGCTGGATAGAGCTAGGACTCAATGTCTATTGACAGCGTTGGTAGGATGGGTAGTTGTTCACATCTTTATCATAATGAAGTGGAGATACTTAACCCTGGAGTACGTTGGGGTCTCTTAGTGCCTTAACACTGATGTTTAAGGTGACCCCCCTTAGGGAGACGCCCACACATTGGCTAACCCTTTTTGCCAGAAGATATGCTAATTTTTGTGACCTTAGATTGAGCTGGGCTACTCCCACCTCCTATTGAAAAAATAGGGTGATGAGCTCAGCACGACATATAGGGGATTGAGATTTGTATTTACATTTCTTTAAATGGAATTTCATGTCAATCTTGGTGTCAGTAGTAAGCTAAGTAGAACAAAAATGCCCATACAAGATTTTCTAGTAGAATCCTTTCTAATTTGTACAGAATATCAAAGTAATAGTAACACTAATGTATACAGCGTAAGCTCCATTTGTGTGGAAAAAAGCCATTCTGTAGCAATAAAATGTTTGAAGCTGGGTTTTGTACTGTATCTCTATATAATACATGCAGCGTTTATGTCTGGCCTTGGATTTGGGTAAAGGCTGTCACAAGCTCACATGAGTGCATGCATCACGGAGCAGGGGTACTCATCCAAACCCCACCCAAAAACCCACTCCCCCGGTGTGGGGAATTACTGGGCCTCTCCCAGCTCCTGGTAACCCCTTCATTATACACACACCAATGGGTCCGGATCAGATTCAGCCTTTCTGCAGGGGGGAAAGAAATGGAAATTGGGAGGCAGGGGCTGCAGTCCATGCATCTGAACAATGCCTCAATGTTTAAGAAATAGCCTCATGGATGGGAAGTGATAGGATTCAGTTGTGCAGCTTGGTCTGGAGCAGGCTTCCTTGTTTTAATTTGGTCATTTGTAAGAATCTGATAATGGTTCCTCTGAATCTTTGGGGGGGTGCAACAAAATATTAGACGCTATATTTAGTTTTCTCTATGATCTGTGAGGTCTGTGCTCAGCCCCTCTCTCTGTCTCCAGCTCCGTTTCTCTCTCTATGTCCTCTATTCATTTTTAAATTAACCTTCAAACAGACCTCATCTGTCCAGAGAGAGCCTAATAACTAAAGGCTCTCTCTCATCCAGAGTGACGACCACAGAGGGTTGCAGACTCCGCCCACACAAACCTGTCCTTCCTGCCCATCAAACCAACAGCCTCACATGTCAGGAAACACAAATCAAATGGGGGAAAAACCAAGAGGTAAAAAAAGGATTTCATTATATATAATTAATTACCTACTGGCCCTTTCCGAACCAAAGAATTAGAGGGCTTTAATTGCTTTATCACCTGGGCTTTGTGAGCGCAGCAACTCAGCAATCAGCCTGATTTGTTTTAAATGAGCTGCCATGGGATGGGGTGGACGCTTGATGCTCTCTATCTGCCCTGCAGCACCTATAGGTGAAGAGCTAGACTGAAGGGATGTAGAGTGAGGCTCCTAAATGGTAAATTGAATGTCTGTAAATTAATGGAAATCAACAGTGTCAAACCCTGAAGCTCCCTAACGTTTTCTGCTGGCCAAAACAGTATTCAAGAAACAGCTAAAGGGGCCCCTCTTTTTGAACGGAAAGGTTTCAAACCCCACAAACTCCCTCAGGATGTGGCGGCAGCCTTGGGATTTGAACACCAGTGTTACTGACGCAATTAGCATATTCCTGTATTAAAGGAGAGAAGCGTGACAGTGTTTTCCAGGATGTCAGTATGTATCATTAAAAGGCATATTTTAATTAGGGACATGTTAGTTCGTTACACTAAATGGATTAACATTGCTTGTCAAGGGTAGAGATATGTTTTACATTTAAGTCCACTGGGGAACAAGGTCTCAATTTAACAAGACATCTTAAGTTGAGATGGGTCTTGTTAGTGGGAATTCAGAAATGCCACTCAGACAGTTTAATATTTTGAATATGTGTGAAGATGCTGTATCGCAGGGCAGTTGTTTGTGTGTAACTAAGTGTAAGAAGTCAATAATTATATTGCAAAAGTCTGCAGGCTGTGATCTGGAAACAATTCACTCAAAGGACAGACAGTTTGCTATCATTTCCAACGTATATTATTAACAATAGAACATACTTAAACTCAAATTGGTTTAGTTTTACATTATAATTTGTAAAACAAATAATCTCATAGCATATTTGTCCTTTTCAAAGGGTTAGGGGTTAGAGATTTCAAAGTGTGCAGCTTGACAGTACACGTTCTGGCGATGCAGCAAGTATAGGTTCTGCATGACCGTTTGGATCAAAGAGTGGTTCTCTCTCCTATTGAGCTGTTCTCACCTCTGTCTTCTCTCATTATGGGTCGGACAACAAGAATTTTCCTCCATTAATCAGAACCCAATCCTCGGGTCAGCCATCACCGACCTCTTAACAAGCCAAAATGCAAAAAATAAGTGTGGAAATAAGTCAAATAAAAAAACAAGACAGGCATCTCCTGAATGTCATAGATGCCAGAGAATTGATTTCTTCCCTGTTAGAGGGAAAACATAGGCGAGAAACTAGTGCTTAGCCAGAGGTTCTACTAAATTAGATTCACTTTGTGTGTGCAGTCAGCAATCAGTCAGCAAAGTCAACCTGAACTGGTTGTGAAGTAAGCACATATTCATATAAATTGGCTTTTTTTCTGCAGTGAATGAAAAAATCCCCTACCTCACTGCAGTGGATCGCTCTACATACATTCAGACAAGTTGTTTCCATCCGCACATGAATAATGGCTGTTTTTCTCCCCAGAGTTTCCATAAAGAGCGCATCAAAGGATTTTGAGACTATCAGGATAGTTATTGGCATGTGAATCCTGCAGCTGTGTTTTTACATTTCTTACACACCTGCTGTGTTAACAACACCCTGCAAGGTTTATATCCAGAGGATTTGCAGGCGAGAGGCGTAAACATTTCTTTTTTTAAATGCAGAATTCTTGATATGTGCTGTGCACATTCAAAAAGTGCCCACTAAAAGATGGGATTAATTAAGACTTTCTGTTGAATGCTGACAACAAATTCATAAATAACAAAATGTTTGCATGCAGACCTTACCAACCTCTCTGCTGTGCCATTTTCCATGAGTAAAATATTATCTTCAGTAGAATATCATCACTCCACTCTTCTCACTGTCACTTAGCCCTGTCTTAGTATAATGTCCTGCCCTACTTTGCCAGTTCTTGATTAAAATGTTGACTTTTTGCTGGGTAATAACCTGATTAATGTAATTGAATGTAAAAGGGCGTAGCTCAGCAGCACTGCTGATCACTGGAGATGGATTAGGAGAGAAGGCTTTCAAATTGAATACAGTTCTCCCTCCTCAGCTTGTTAATTGTGCCGTTTACCACTACCTGAGTCAGTGACCACTGCTATTTAGTCTCTCTAATGATGATGCACAGTCCGACCCAACCACAGATAATTAAAAAAGCCTTCCCGACACCAGCCCCCCATCTCTCTCTGTTTGGAGTTTGGTGTTGCATTGACAAGCCGCACGAAGGCCAGCTATTGAGCTGTCGAGTCTTGACTGCAGGACCACGTCACCTTCTCAATGCTGTGTTGTGTGTTTTCGAGAGGGAAGATGAGGCATTAATCCTTGGTGTTTGCCTGTGATTGACAGCTGAAAAGTCAAAAAGAGAAGAATTGTCCTGAATCATTGATTTCCAGTTGGATGTCTTTAAGAAATTGTGGTTTCTCAAATCATCTTAATACAATACCATGTTTGTAATCTTTACCTTTAGTGGATTGTGAAGAAAAAACAATCAGCTGTTCACGGAAAGTTACAGAAAATGGTTAACAGGCCCACATTACTCAAACCATATGTCTAGCTTTGTTTTGCTGTGCCGTGCAGAAGCTCGCACACTTTGTAAACCTGACAATAAGTTGCGTTGGAGTCATTACGAGCAGCATGCGTACATGGGTTCCTAGTTGGCGGGGACAGGTGACATTTTTATTTGTGGAAATGATTGGCAAAAAAGTACTTCACCTCATTGTCCCGACCAAGCAGTGAGAGCAAGTACTCTTTTCATCTCTGCACTGTGTTGGCTTTTTGGTTGTTTTTTTTAAACTTCTTTTCTGTGAAAGAACACAGGGGTGTAGACAATGCTAAATGCTAGCTGATTCTGCAGTATGTAATCTTTTTCTTTGTATTAATCAAGCACCACCATTTTTGAATTTATGTTGAGGGCTTCAACTAAAGATTGTCATTATGATAAATTCACAGATTATTGGTTGCATTTTATCCATTCATCATTTAGTCTGTGAAATCTCAAAAATAGTTTAAAAAAAGAATATCATTTTTATAGAGTGTAACGTCTTCTTTAGTCTGAGAATTACTTTACGGTGATATAACATACTTAGAAACAGCTGGCACTTTTTTGGCATTTTCCAATTTAAAGAATTACGTCATTAGACTAATAAATATCTATAGATTAATATTCTGTCAATCAACTAATTGTTTCAGCTCTCCTTTATTTTATTCTCAGGTGGATTAAACACCTGAGAATTCTCAGGTGGATTATTGTATCATTTCATATGAGCAGTAGATGCATAATATTGTTTTTGCGCATAACAATGAGAATATTGCCACATCTATTTAGCTTTTGAACAGGGTTAAGATAAAAAATCAACAAATGGGTAAAGTAGGTTTTAGTCAGTTTTCGCTCACACTGTAGTGTTCGCTCACATTACCGTAGAATAACGTCTTGATCTGCACAGTGATAAAGATTACACTTTTTTTGTCTTTGTCTTTTGTCCACATTCGTTTTGATTACCAAAATATCTGAATAGTACATTATTCTATAGGAAATGATTCAATGTGTTCAGTTTCATCCCTCCAAATGTACCATATTGAAGCAGCTCCAGATGAGAAGCTTTTTAAGAGGTCTGAGAGTAAGAAAAGCATTCTGTGAATTTACACTGCAAGTGCTGAAATAATTAGGGGAGAGAAATCTTTGGCTTGTGCAAACTTCTTTCCACCATTGCAGAACAAAATAATAAAGAGAATGTGTGTGAGACAAAGGCAAGAGACCCCTACGGTGCCTGGGTCTCTGCTTCCTGTCAGGAGTATTCCTGCGGGGTTTCACATGACAAAACGCAGAAAGTTGTTTTGTCCCCGTGCCTGTCACGACACACCCTCATAACCGCAGCTGTGTGTTTTTGTGCATTATTTGTGTATGTGTATTTGGTTGTGCACTTGCACATGTGTGTAGGTGTGTGTGGCTGTGCTATTCTTTTTTTGTGCTGGCATGTTGTCTCGCTGTCTTCCCTGTCAACTCATAGCCTGGCACCTGCTCTCATGTTCCTAATTAGTTTCATTTAATTAATTATATTCTACAGCACATCTCCTCTTTGTTCATATGCAGTGTCTTTCTGTTGGTCTCACTCCTGTCCTTCTACTCTTCTAATTCCTTGTATTTCAGATGCAGAGAGAGTCTTTCCATGTTGTCTATATTTCAGTAGTATGTGAGGGTGAGAGGTAGAGGAGGTTGTGTTAAAGCTGAAGTAGCAGCTGTCTTCTGGTGGAATCCAGCACTCTTTTAATAATAAACGCAATGTCCTTTTCAGTTAAATGGAACAAAAATACTTCCTTTAGTCGACCATGTTGTCATACTCTTAAAACCAGCACTTGGTAACTTTGTACACCTTCCACGTTTGATGCCAGATGAGCGCTTTTGCCTGCGAGACACGTTGACAACCAGCTGACTCACAGACAGAATCTCTTCAGTAAGCTGCAGGAAAACAAGTCAAGTTTCAAGCATGGTGAGTAAACAGAAATCAGGAAAGCACTTTACTGGTGACAGTTGGCCTAAGCACCTCTTTCTTCTCTGTTAGCCTTTCTGTTCCATTTGTCAGGTTCACTTGGCTTTTATGCCAGCGTTGTCTATTAGGTGTATTTTCACTGGGCTTAGCACTATACTACAGTAAAGCACTGGAGAGAGAGAGAAACAGTTTTAATCAGTGGTGTACAGTAACAAAGTAGAAATACTTTGTTACTGTACTTAAGTAATTTGGATATCTGTACTTTACTATTTATATTTCTGTTGACTTTCACTTTTACTTCACTACATTTTGCAAAGAAAACTGATACTTTGACCCCGATACATTTCCCCTGAAACCTCCGTTACTTGCTGCAAAATCGAATCTATCTTTAGAAAAAAAATGAATCATGAGACCAACGTCGGGGGCTGTGGTGGAACAAGACTCTAAGCAAGTTGGTTGAATCAGTGGTGCTAGCTTGCAAGTTAAATCATTGGTTAAACACGTTAATGCACAATTGCAAACAAGTGCTCTCAAAGCCGCGTTTTTTGGATTTCCAGTAATGCCCAGGATGCTAACTTAGCTAGCGAGTGACTACAACATGACTGATTTCATGATGGAAGCAGAAATGGAAGCACCTGCTACTCCCACAACAAACGACAGTGGTGACGAAGACCAACACCGTATTGGAATATATCTTTGGCGGGGTAAGAGGGGAGAGGGGGGTTGTCTGATCTTCTAATGTAGCTATACATGGTGTATGTTAGGCTAACGTTCGCTAGCTATCGTAAATCAAATGAAACAATTAGTGTAGTAGACAGATCGCTAGCGAGTTAGTGAGCTGAGGAAGTGTTGACAGTTGTAAGATTGTTGATTTGAGTCACCTTAGCTATAATCATTGCAGCACTAGTTGGCTAACGTTAACTTAATGTTAGCTAACGTTAACTTAACGTTAGCTAGCCACCACACCAGAGGATTGACAGGAGCCGCGAGAGCGCAGCATTACGATTTGAACCGCGTCGTACTGCTCAGGCTGTGCGTAAGATGTGCGTAAACTGTGCGCTGTCTGTGAAGCTGAACACACCTCTACCTGCCTCAGCAGCCCGTGAAAGGCTATTTAGCATCGCAGGACTAGTCTTCAGCCCAAAAGGTTATTTTGAAGATGAACAGGACATTTTTCAGTTTCTAGTAATGACTGGTTTGTTACTATCGGTGCTGCTTTAGTATTGATCATGTTTTGATATATGAGTCATTTTGTGGATGATCAGATCGAGTTATGATGGTCGCCCAATTGCAGATTCAGCTTGAGCAAAACCTTTGCCTATTGTGTTCACATCAGGCCCAGAGGAGTATACAAGGCAGGTGTCCTTTCTCAAAACACAGACCTGATGCGTCAAGTTGATATTTATTGCTCAACACAATATTATGCATTTGCCCTCTACATCCTCTAGTCAGAATGAGCATACTTATAAACACACTGTTACAACTCCTTCATAGTGTCATATTGCTTTTCGGAGAATTATAATGATAATTTCATAGTAGATGCAAAAGCATACTTATGTACAATGTAATATGTTGAACATTGTTGCTCCTAGTTGGATCACAGCCAACCCAATCATTTTCAACACGACTCCTTGTCCTTGGTCATGGTGGCCACAGCACTTAAAAGAATACACTTCATAATTCTCAAAATTCTGACCCTTTGCTTTTTTATTAACAGCATTTACTTTTACTTCCAATACTTAAGTACATTTAATATCAGAAAAATACTTTTGATACTTAAGTATAGTAAACATCAGATACTTTAAGACTTTTACTCAAGTAGTATTCTCATAGGTGACTTTCACCTTTTACTGGAGTTATTTTCCAGTACGGTATCTTTACTTTTACTCAAGTATTGATTTTGGGTACTTTATACACCACTGGTTTTAATGCATGTCAAGCTTTAAATACACTTCGATATCTGACACTAAAACCATCAAACACTTATCCTAAAATCACTTTTATGTTGCATGAGGTGTGATAATTTTTTTAAACTAGGTGGCGCTAAGACGGGGGCATCCAAGGTACACAAGCACATCAATGTTGAATTTCACTTCCTGTTGTCAGAGAAGAGGGGCAGTCTCCCAGCTGCCCCTCTTCCTGTGTTTTCCACCAGAGGATCCTGGGCTTAAAGAAAAGATGCCGTTAATAATTCAGAGCCTTGATGAACACCACCCAACACTGCCACAAAAGACAAGATCAAACTTTTGGCAAAGCCATCGCCGCAGTGGGTCGATAGTGTTTCCCTGCGTAGCACGCTGTACGTTGACCATATGGACATCATAATCACCCATGGGATGAATCAGCAGATTCTTGATCTGGAGCCCAAAATCACATGACACCTTAATTAGCTGGTGTTGATATCGCCCTTCACAGCGCTAATTTGTCACCGCCAACAAAACAGCTTCTGGCAACCACGGTTCTTTTGAATTTTGTCGACACTGGGAAGGAAACAGAGATGGAGCATTTGAGGTGACAAATATTTGGGAGTAAAATCCCCCCTGACAGGTAGCGCTACTTGGCAAAGCATTTCTTTTTATCGACAAAGATTTCACACAGAATCATGTTACATATCAGCAGCCAATTTTGAGGAGCATGAGTTTGTCTTGGTTATATCATGAATAATAATATGCAGCCATCATTAAATTATTTGGAACTTTGTCTATTCCCAATGACATGCGGTTCCCAATAAGGTGTAAATAATTGCTGCCCTCCTCGGGAGGCGTAGCCACCATGAAGCAGTGAGTTGAAAAGGTCAGACGTGTTCTGCACGCCAGCTCCAAAGTGGTTTATTAGCATCCCAACGACATATTCAGGAGATCGTCTGAGACATAATTACCTGGATAAGGTACAGATGAATACTGTATTTGGGGGAGAAGGCAAGGTTGGTTGGATATTGGCTTTGTCTCCATTAACCTGGAGCGCGGTGTTAAAGGATCTGTTTGTGGAGAGAAAATGACAGGGAGTCGGGCTGACGAGGCTGGACTGAGACAGTTAAAGGCCCCTCGCTGCATAGGATAATTAATAAATAAAATACCAGGGGAGCCCCTGCCATGCCTTCGTCTATGACAGGGGCTGTCTCCAGTGCGCTAAAGCATTAAATGACCAATTTCTGTCAGACTAACTTCCACCACGCTCTCTCTCCCTCTCCTTTTCTTTCTCCCTCTCTCTTTTGCTTGCCCTCTCGTCTCCACTACGCTCACCCCTCTCTCCCTCTCTCCCTCGTTCCCTCCCTCGCTTCCTCGTTTTCTGAAGTGGGGCTACTTTGCTCTCTTTGCACTGAGTTTTTCAGCGACTGATGGCTCTAGTTCATTTCTGCTGAATTAATTGGTCCCTGAATGAATTCTGTTGACAGGGCAATTCATCATGTGTTTGGCCTGACAGTGACTGGGTGTTGGGTAGAGGAAGGGGTGGAGGCATGTGTGTGTGTGTGTGTGTGTGTGTGTGGTGTGTGTTTGTGTGTGTGTGTGTTGGGGGGTGAAGCGGAGTGAAGAGCCAGTCAGAGGTGGTGGGGGTTGGTAATTGTGGCCTCCCGCTTTTCTTTCTCTCCTCTTTGCCTCGTCTCTTCTTCTTCCTCCGTCCTACTTGAAGCTGCTGAAGACTGGATGCTCTTGTTGCACCGTTTCACCAAAACAGTTGGGACTCAAACCAATCAACCCCCCCTCAGGCTGGGCTTCTGTCAGACAGAAGACCCTCTCTCAGCTTGAACGGGGCACGCAGGTCAGTACTACCCCATTTTACACATTTCTGCCTTTTGTTACGCCCCTACACACTTCCTCTCCAACCTCAAATCCCTCCCCACCACTTGATGTGCACACACAAACCCCATCTCTAGGCCCACAGCTCCTCAGCGTTTTTAAAGAGTGACATAATCAGGTAGCAAGGAATATTTAGTGCTTAATTACACAATGTGTCGCACAAAGGCCATTCAAAACGATAATTTAGTTCCTGAAGGGAAATCGCTCTGCACTGCTGACTGATCTAACTGGGATGGGAATGGTCTAATAGCATATAGTTGGCAGATGAGGCCTGGGTTTAGAAACGCAGCAATTGCTTTTCTCCAGACAGCTCTCCGACTTCTCATTATTCTAATTGCGAACTATGCTACAGTACAGGCTGCACACAGAGCCCGAGCATCCTTTGAGCTTGAACATGGAGGAAACCTCTTTAGGCTGTGTTGAGTCAATCAATGCTCACTCATTACAAACATCACAAAGTCATGTTCTTGTCGCCTGGATGGTCTCACCCGCCGACAGCGAAAATAACCTCATAATCATCGTTCTGTCAGGATCAGGATCAGAGACCGGGTTTGAACTCGTTGACTCCCCTGCCACACTGAAATAATTTTTGTTTGAGATGATGATTTATTTCCACAAGGACATTCTCCCGAACCTTTATTCTAATTTTCAAAGCAGTTTCTTTTTGGACGAGGACTATAAACACACAGTTGCTTTAAGAATTTAATATCTATCTAAGACATATTCACTTTCAAGGTTCACACAACAGGAGAAAGAACTATTTTCAACACATGAAGTAGCTTCACATTATACCTCTGCAGCGCTTTAGTGCTGCCTCTTCTCAACCCAAATCCATTTGGGATTAACAGAGTTAACGAAGGCGCCATTGTGAACAATACTGCACCCGTGTAGCCACTAATTAAAGCCGCTTCTAATGAGGGCTCGTTGATTGACACAGCAGGGTTGGCCTCTCCCCTCGCCAGCATCAACTATGACAGCCACATGATGAGGCTGATGACAGGCTCCCATGCAGGCAGATGACAGCACGTCAGTGCTAGACCACCACCACTCCTCGTCTCTGATCAGTACAGCGCTCGTGTCAAACCTCGAAAATTTCTGAATCCTGCTTTCTGGGTATCTCATGGATGTTTACACAAAAGGGAATTCATTTTAAATTCTTGGCGTTTTTATTATAATTTGCTACTGTTGCTGTGGTATGAAATGAAACACCCTGTTGAACACTGGTGGTAAAGTAATACAACAATCTGTAAATACTCACAAAATGCACATTAAAAGTAAATGCACATGGCTGCTAAAAAGCGTATATGACTATTGGTTTGTTGATATTAATGCATCAATGTAAGTAGCATTTGACTGTTGTAGCTGGTCCATGTGCAGCTTACCTTTACTGCTTTATATACTGTTTGGTAGTTTAGTCCAGTGGACTACAACCTAAAGAGTCACAAGATAAGGATACAAATCAAAGTCAGATTTGTAGTTATTTGGGGAATTTCCCCACATTTTTTATTTTCTGTTCAAGTATGAGATCATTTGACTTTTGTGAATGTAGTCAAAACATCTGAGAAGTTTGATGGGGAACTGTTTCTTTGGTGTGACTACTCCTCGAAGACATCTGAAGTGCTTTTTAGTAGGGGGTTTTGAAATGTGTTTTTAAGCCTATCATGTGTTTCTTTTAATTGAGTATTCTGATGAAAAATAACTAAGAGCTGCAGGGATCAGATAACAGTGGTAGATTAGAAATATAATAATAATCCATTTAATTTATATAGTGCTTTTCAAGATACTCAAAGACACTTTACATTATACACTGTAGACACTGCATACGGGGAGCAATGCAGGGTTAAGTGTCTTGCTCAAGGACACATCGACTAGGGCGGGGATTGAACTGCCAACCCCTTGATTGAAAGACGGGCATGCTAACCACTGACCCATAGTAATATAAAAGGAAAATAATCTCAAAATGTTATTCCATTGACACTAACCGGCAATCTTATATTTGAGATGCTTATAAAAAATATATAAATTAATATAATTGAATGCAATATGTTGATGTCTAAATACAACTTTAGACACCCTGAGTCCATCTACAGCTCTGTACAATGGTCTTATTTCACTGTATATATTATCAGTGACAGACATGAATCATGCCAAAGAGGCCTAGCTGTAGGGCATCACCAAGCCAAGTTGACAATGAGGGTGAAGTGTTTGAGTAGATCTTGAGCGAGGCCCATTGGCCCCCGTGGCAGGGCCTCTCTGTGCGGGGTTTGAGAAGCCCCGAGGATGACAGGTGCTTTTCGTAATGCCTAACTGATGAGAGCCAATCAGTGCTCCCCATTCTGCTGGTGTGTATCTCTTCTCCTGTTGTTGTCATCTGGCCCGCTAAAGTAAAGATGAGCTTGACTGACAGATGCATCCGGGTTCACAGTTTATTGGTTTCTACGAGTGAGCCAGATATGCCAATTTAGACACGGTTGTGACAAAAAAAGTTCCCATCTAAATGGAATAATTTTACCACTGGGAATTCTCAGCTGGGAGAGAAAAGAGTGTGTATGTGTGTGTGTGTGTGTGTTTTGTATTTTGTATTTTAACAAGGCCTGAATGACAAACACATAGGACAGTAAGGGGGCTGACAGAAACAGCAGCTTTTGATGCTTCACAGGGGATCCATGAAATAAACAATAGGCAGAGGCAGCAGGGAAATTGAATTACAACAATTGTGTATTTCAGAGTAGAGAGTGCAGAGAGGAGGTGAAGCAGCATCACTGGTATAGCATGAAACCAATGCATCATTAAATATAGTAGAGTCAGAGGCAGAGCAACGCTCTCCTGCCTTCCCAACTGTCCTGCTTCTTTGTTTCCCTCTTCTCTCTCTCTCGCTTTCTTTTTTCTTTTTTCTTTTTATTTCTCCCTCTGTCCTGCTCACACACACGTTAACACAATGCAGTTATTTTCATTGTGGGCTACTTTTTCCCGGAATCATATTTCAACAGATATTTAAACACTAATACACACAATCAACGTGCTCTGCGTCTATCATGTATTTCATATTTGAGAGCTGTAATTCGTCTGAGTTCCTTCTGTAGTCCTGACTGTTCATAAAACTAAACATCAATATAGCCGCAGCAGGAACGCTCCTCGGGAACCTTGAACCCTGAATCATTTTCTTATGGGGTTAATAATGAGGGGACACCGAGTCGGCGACTGACATATAAAAGAATTTATTTCTCATGTGCACAAAAAGAATTGGAACAGAACTGAAACAGAACAATGATTGAGGCCACACGGCTTTCCGTATAGATTTTCATCAGAAATCCTTTTTATGTCCATGACACATCTCCTGTATCATCTTTACAACAGCAGAAGACCCTGTTCCTTCAGAGGTGCTCCGTTTCCTTAAGCAATGACTTCGCCTGAATGGTGGTGGCTCGCTCTCTGCGCCAGTGTTTCATTTTCGCATATGTCGAGCTACATGTAGACAGAAATAGGCAAATCCCAAGTGCAATTGGTAGAGGATAGCTTCTCCTGAAGAGCAGGACTGCAGTCTGTTATCTGATGTCCTCAGCAACAGTCAACCCTGGTACCAGATGATGTATTTGCTTGTGTGGAATTAAAGTAAACTTCATCTTGGATGCCTTACATTAAAGAGTTGTATTGGTAGAGAGAGTGGAAGGAGGGAGTAGAGATGGGTAATAAGTGAGGATGTGTTTCTATACATGGAGGCACAAATGACTGTAATTTGGATTAACATAATGATCACAACATCTACTAACAGCAAACAGGACACTATCTTTGATTGTTGCCAATGACTTCAGTTTGATCACATCTTCATTTAAGGGAATTTGTGGAGCAGAAGGGAAATGAGAGGGAAACCAGTTCACACTGGAGGTCTTTTTTGTAATTGTAACCTTGTATGCTGTTCTCAATGGGGATTACTTAATCTGAGTCCAACAACAAAAGATGATACAGAAAGCCATTTAACTCATTGCATAGTGACATAAAACATCATCATGACATTATCATGAAAACAAAATAAAATGACAAAGACAACCTATGTGATGTTAGCATCTGAAACCTGCTTCGACAGCGTATGTGGCCGCAGGTTATACAGTAGTTGTGCCATTCTTCAGAGCACAACATTACATTACGACACAAATGTAATGCACGTTTTCTGCAGTCTGTATATCTACAAAGGGAGCCAGTACTGATACTGCAATGGTGTGTGTGATATTATTTACAGAGAAGAATTGTCTTCACATTATTCACAAATCGAGTATTGAGTCACTGACTTTCACCTTTTTCATTACAGTCATATGCATCATGTTGTTCGCCTGTTGAAATGTCACGACATACATGTTCAGTGTTGACTACTTATTTAAAAGATAATACTGCTTTATTTATGCATACATATACTGTAAATAAAATATGAAATATCAAACTAAGTCTTTGGCAGATGTAGTTAAAAGTACATTCACAAAATATTTTCCAAAAAGCAAACTGAATCAGTATTTCCTCTCAGTCCCGATGGAGAGTAGAACAGAAATCAAGGAGGGGGGTGAATATGTGTTTGTAAAGGCAATTAATTAAGTTGAACAGATATGAATTTACGTTGAAAAAACAGGTTTGTAAGGCAATCGTTGAAGCTAATATACAGTTCGCTCAACTGCATACAGCTTTCTAAACTGTGTAGGCATCTAGTGGTATGACTAAGTAGCTGTATGGATTATAACCCAGTAGAATTTAATTTGTTCATGAAGCCATATGGCTATGGCTTTCAAACTCCACAGAAACTTAAAAACGATGCTTTGAAGTTTGAAAATATATTTCTGCCTGTCTGGTTTTTGTTTTTACACTTACACTATCCAACATAAATAGCATCAACTTATGTTTAGAATTTGTAGGTTATTAAACTTAATTTTAAGAGAATGTACCAAATAAATTAAATAAGATGAGGTTTTAGTGCAAAAAAAGAGCAAAGGACGATCATGCATGGACATGGACATGAGGAGGGAAATGTGACAACTACTCTGAAGGAATATCTTTGATAGCCTTTTTTACATAAAAAAAAAAACAGTGACAGGAAAAGATTATTTAAAGTATTTAAAATTCTGGCGAGGCCGTTTTGTGGTCACCATGTTTTTAATTAATACTTTACAAAATGTTTTACATTTTTACATCTGATTGTTTGCCACAGGGAGTGTGATGTTGCCATTGGTTTATATAGGTTCAGTAAACGTTGGAGGACATGCTGTGTTTATCTGATAATGTAGGTGGGACAGGAGAAAGCAGAAGACGTAGTCAACACCAGCGTATAGGGCCCTTCCCACAGTGTGGAGCCAGGCTCTCATTAGGTGTCAAAGGGGCCTCGCAACACTGATTCAAGTCGCTACATCATCAAGCTATGGGACCATTGTCATCTCCCCTGGACTTCTCTCTTTAGAGCAGAAAAATACTGCAGTTCATCACATAAAAGGAATGTGAGGATCCATGAATAAAATAACAACAACAACAACAGCAACAAAGAAACAAAAATATAAACCCACAAAAAAATTTTCCACATGGTATTCTTCACACAGTTTTTCTTCAATTTATATTTTATAATATATATATTTATATAATCTCTTAAAGTCATTTTGGAAATGTTCCGGCCTTTGAGAGAGTGAGGGCATGATGGGTGAGTTCTGAACGCCCGCGGGCCCTTTTGAGCCAAAGTGTGTGACGTTGAAGCTGGATGCACCGGCGTCGACCTCGCCGATCCCTCCTCCACATCGCGTAACATAACAGGGTTTCCTTTAGCATTCCACCTCGCTTCCCTTTGACCTCAGTGTTTCTCAGACGGGAACATTATGGAGGCCGAAGCCCAGGCCCTGCAGTTTGAGCTGGTCTCCATGGTAACTAGTGGCGGTCATAGGCAGTGGCAGCAGTGGGAGGTGCCGAGCCACGGGACGCGGCACTATAATAATAAGGGGAACCTGAAAGTTAACAGAAGAACGAGCCGTTGGAAACCATGAGGTCAAACATTGTGTAAGACACGTTTGTGTGAAACTCCAAGGACAGAGAGTACTTTTTTTAATGTTGTGTTTTATTAATACATTAATTTAAAAGTTATTTTAATGTTAGGCTATTTTTGACAGTTTCTCTTATATAAGAGAGTCACTTACTTAATAATGCTGGATTGCTGAACCGCCATGCTTCGTTGTAAGTGGTGTATTGTGGATGAGAGTAAGGGTTTCCAGAAAAGTCCCCTCCTAGAGAACAAATCAATAGAAAACAAACATTAGCAAAGAGCTAACAATCTGAAATGACTGTCAGCTTTCATAAAACATTAAGATGTAGAAAAAGTACTGATCATAATTACTCATAGTTACTTTGTAATTTGATTACAATCGTGTCACCATACAATGTTTTTTACCCTGGCTGCTTGTATAGCTTGTCTCCATGCAGCCCCTTCATGTGAATTGATTGTCTTATTAATCTTCTGTTAGTCTTTAGGATTTCCTCAATGTTTCCCTTAAGTGAGGACGTTGGTGCTTTTTTTTCCTGCTTTGAAGCGATGATGCTGCGCTTTAGAACTCCCTAATAGGTTCTCTGAGACTCATTCGCTCTTTGTCCTCTGTGTGCAGGTCATGGTGGGAAGGACGGGAGGCTGAGGGGATGTCAGAGAGTGATGCTGAACAATAAAGGGAATCGTGTTTTCAGTTGTTCGGAGGAGAGATCTACACACGCTGGCAGCTACAGCATCCCCACCGCAGGTCGTGTAACTCGAGCTCATCCCTGAGAGAGATAGTGATTTAAATATTTACAGGACCTCCACGCCTCTGTGTTTTGACCCTTAACTGTTTGCTGTGAACCTGAACTACAGGTTAAGTAGAGGGGAAAGAGATACGCTCCGCAGCTCTGGGTGTCCGGGGAGGCAAGGAGAGGAGCGAAAGCGGTGTTTATCGACGGGGCTGGTGAGAGTGCGCTGTGTGGACACGGTGAGGGTAATGAGCGCTGGGAGCTGGAGTGTAACTGAGAGGAACTGTCCTATCACACGGCCACTGATTGTGGTGATCGCCTATCGAGTTCATCTAATGTCCTCGTCCGCAGACGCTAACCGCACGCTAACAAAGCTATAACAAGCTTGCTTCAATCCTTTGGCTCGAGAGCACGCTTTAAGGTTTCTTCAGTCTCTCAAATAGTGAATGTGTTTTTGTATTTGTTACATGTTTAAGTGACCTCCACAAGATCAACTGAAGGGTAGTACCTACTGGAAATACAAACCTGTAAAAGTAGAATTAATGGCATCGTAAAAAGGGAGTAGTGAAACCTACCAGGAACCATTCCAGCGAGTGTGGAGGTGGGGTAGCTGCCTTGTCCTGTGGGCGGGACATGAGGTGGGTAGCCAGGTAAGGTGGTACTGGCCATGTCTCGACCTGCAGGCACACGGAAGGGAAAGTTGAACATGCGTGTATATTTTCTATGTATAATTGATGGAAAAACATATTTTTCATCTGGAAACATTATTTCACTCTCAATGCTCCAATTATAATATTTTATAAACAAGAAACACCAAAGTGAAGCGATGCATATAGTCACTGAGAATAAGATCAAGATCATTCTGCAATACTCTCAAGAAAGTTGTTTCAAACATGCTAAAACGAACAACAAATATGTAACATGTTGCTGCATGTGTCATGAAGTAGCATGTTTTTCCTCCATTTGGGGGAACTTATCAGACTTATCCAGTCTGGAGTTGCATTGGATGAAAGGGGCACCCTCCACAGGTCACCAGTCAATATCACAGGGCCATCTGCATGTTTATTTGAGCAAATCTTGTTCATAAAATAATGTTATCAGTGACTACAACTGCTGTAACATGAATATAGCAACATCCTAAGCTGCAGCTTTTGAAACTGACAGGAGGATCGGGCCAATGAGGGCTCTCTCTGCTCCACATTCAGTCCTCTAACTAACAGTGACAGCATTGGGCATGGCTGGATGAAGGGGCACACAGGACAGGGACATACAGGTCCAAAACAGCATTAGCCCTACATCTCATCCCCTGCACCCCCTCCCCCTTTGGCCTCCTCTTGCCCTTCAGACCTCGGGCCTGTCACGAGGCTGGAGGGACCTGGAGGCCTATTGTTAACCCGAGAGGGGGAGAGAGCAGCCGCTGTTAATGAGGGGCAAGCAGTCAGTTTTGCTTGTGTCTACTAAACAGTGGGGCCACAATGCATGATGGGATTGATGGCTTGAGAGACGGACACTTTAATTTGATGTATATTTGATAATTACTACATTATTAAAAATAAACACATAAATCAGCTAAAAATAGTGAGCTTGATTGGGTTTTGATCTGGTTTCAGGGCCTCATGGGTAAAGTTGTACCTGTTATAAAGGGCTGGCTGGCATACTGGCTGTAGCGGGGGCCGTGGGCATGGGCAGGGTAGCTGGGAGTAGAGGCATCTACAGATAGGCTGGACTGGTGGGGCAAGATGTCGGCTAGAGCAGAATCCCCAACAGAGGAGGGGGTGAAGGGGGCAAAGGATGCCTCATGGGGCTCTCGCTTTACACACATGGAAGGTGGGTATGATGGGTGAAAGTCTGCCAGGTGGAAAGAAAAAGAAAAAAAAACTAGATATAACGTAGACATGCAACTCCACACATACTGCACAAACATTCACTTCAGTCACTCGGATGTATGGAGGGATGGATGTATAGATTTCTAAATGTCCAAATAACCAAATGGGAATATTCTATGCGGAGGCAAAAACAAACCAAACCAGCAGAAGTTTTTGGACGTGTCATGCATAAAGCCAAACATTACCAAAGAACAATAAATCAAACAGAAACGGGACTCCAAATCCTTAGCAGATTTGGGACAGCATTTTAAGCACCATTACAAGAAGTGCAATTGCTATTACACATTAACTTCCTATCTTTTACCAACTCACAACCAGACATTTCATATGAATCCTGAATAGATAAGCAGTCTTTAGCAGTTGATTTAGTTCATTTACATAGCATATAATAATAATCTCATATGCGCCCAGAAGTAATTCATTCGACTAAGTGGAAACATACACCAGTGAAATGTTGCAACAACACATCGCGCCTGATCAATCAAGCTCAAATGAGTAAAAAATTTCCCCAAGGTTTCGGGGAAAAACAAACAACATAATCTCACGGCTGCTTTCTCACAACAAAATCACTCCCCCAAATAACCAAACAATTGGCTCGCAGACAGTTCAAAACTCTACACTTTGATCTAATTTGGCTGATGAGTCTTGGCATCTTTCATTTCACCGGCTCTGCCTCTTGAACCTGTGCAATCAATGTGAGCTCTGTCTCCGGCCTCTCCACGTCTGCTGCAGAGCCTGTTGTGTTCGCTGGGGCCTGTAGGGAGAGATGGCTCTTTCCCGACTCCATGATAGCCTCATTAGCTGCTTCCCCCATCATTGTTATTTTACAACAGGACTGTGTGTTGCGATTCCTCATTAAGATAAGGGCTGTTCTATGGAAGGGGGATGCAACCCTGTCAGCCCTATGAACCTAATGCCAGGGAACGTGACTGCTTTCCCATAGAAATCTATAGCAGGTTTTCCAAATCTCTTTGTCTTTGTGACAGCTGTAAATGGGGGATTTAGACAGAGATAGAGCAATTACACAGAATGCTTTCATCTTATTGAGACAAATAGCATTGTTATGGAGGGAACAGCACAATGTTTAACCATGTACGTTTTTTTTTTTATCAAATCATTAAAAAGCTGGTTGCCACGAATCTCCGGCATGAACAGAAATATTCTAATGAGTGGACTTTGCATTAATTGGATAGGCCTACATTTTGAACTGTACAAGTATGTCATAGATTCATTAGAAACAATGTCTGCATATAGGAATGATTGCAAATGGCTGGCACACAGTTCGGTTCTTCAGTAAATTATATCTAACATGTACTTTGTTAAAGTCTTTAGAGTTAAAACAGCTTTCCAAAGTCCAGTTACCCTGCAACTGATTTGGGTGCCTAACAACATCCATCAACTACCAGAGTTTGATGCTATCGACAAGCAGATAATGTGAGCCTGAAATCACTATGTATTCAACGACCAGCTAGATCATTGGCCTTAGTTAGTCATTTTGTTCTAAGGAGCACTTACTCTGTTATCAGGGTGAACCTTTAGTTAAAGCCCAGGTCTGTTTACACTGAGACTTCCTGCATACTACTGTAGTATTCTGTTTTCTCAGCGCCTGAGCAACCATTGCCAAACAGACAGTGGTTACGATGCAACAACAACCGACACAAACGCTGCGTTCAAGACCACTGAACTCTGAAACTAATCAGACATGGTGTTGCTTATTGTCCTAGAGACGAGGCAGAGCGCGGGTAAAGGGAGCCTGTCAAATCACAGGCCCTGATGATGGAGATGGAAGATAAACTCAGGGTCCTTGGGGACTCTTCTCCCCAGCAAACACATCTCTGAGAGAGTGGAGACGCTATAGAGTTCTCCAACATCTGTCTCTGCTCCACCCCTGATACCACTTCTACAGACCCCATCAACCATAGAAATGGACTGTTAAGATCTACAACGGTCCTCGGTGTGATGCGTCCAGATATAGCTACAACAGCCTTCTCTTAAGTGAACATTTCATTCTTAAACATACGCAGAGGAACTGTGGTGCACAACACATTTACTGGCAGAACTCTTGTTTTCAAAGGCTGATACTCAATCTGTGGATAACCTTTTTGTTCCTACAGTGTGTTCCAGATCACAGCAAACCTTCTGTCTCGTGTCGGTAGGGCAAAGAGTTAAATGTTACCTTGACAGGGACACATTCATGTTCACTTCAATACAGCCTTCCATCTCCTGCATTGTAGAGTGTGTACATTATAACCCCTTTCCCCAGGAAAGGAACAACATACCTATTCTAAAAGGCTGCATCCAGTTGTCAGTAAATAATAGTTGCAGGGCCAAATAGCTTAAATTCCCCATCCACGGGTTTAAAGTAATTCATTATCAAATGTGTGCTCAAAGGTTAGTGTGCAGGGTGATATAAACATTAATTTCCGAGCTCGGGGCTGCAGGCGTTAACTGAGCTGAGACACGCCGTTTGTCACCAGGCCACACACCAGGCACCACAGGTTAGGTGTCTGCTTGTTGTTGCCACCCAGCAGAGAATGGCTGCTACTGCCAAGCCATAAAAGAGGCTCAAAGTGTGGTATACGTTTCAGCTCAAATTAATCATATATGAAGTGTGTTTTGTTTCCCACCTCATTAGTACGGTTAAGATGAGGAAAAGAGAGAAATAGATAGGTAGATATAAAGAGTGAATGAAAAGCACTGGATCTTTGCATCTGCAAGAGTTTAAGTAGGTCAGAGGGGTACCCATTTACACCCAGCGTCCCCACAGGCTCTGGTGAGAGTGATTATGGAGCCATGCCTTTATAGAGACTACTGTGCTCTCATTGGACAAAACCCTATTTAACTACTGATAAGAAGCTATATTGTAAGATACTATCTTTTGTTCCACTTATTAAGTCTCGATATTAAGATAATTACAGTCAAGATGCAGCGGATCTGCGAGATATTTTATGTTGCTGAGTCCGTTCACGTACCAATAGAGACAAGTGCAGACATAAAGTATAAATGCTGGACAAGAGCCAGAGACCAGGAGTTAATCATGTCATGCTGTTCTACCCATGGACGCACTGAACAGGTCACAGTGTTCTTTCACTGGACAAGTACAGTTTCACTTCAGCTTGCAAACACCAGAAACAAAGTTCCCTGTTTATTTGTTTATCCAGTCCGTTATGAAAAAATATGAGTGGACACTACAACATGTATATATGTGAAATTTAATATCTGCTTGCCGAATTAGCAAAAGCTTAATTTGTAATGTTTTGTAGAAGAGAATCATTTCTTCTTTCACAAAATATCAACACTACAATTTTCATTTACATTTAGAAAATCTAAAAGTCGTCATTCTGCAAGAGGGGAAATTATTAGTAAATTACTTTTGTTTCTTGCTAAATCCCAGTGGGATGTTTCGGTGCCCTTAATCTCTCTGATTCAAATGTCGCCTTCCTTCCTTGGTAACCGTCTTTTTCACACAGGATAAATAGAGGACACAAAAGATGGCCGACATTGTCTTCGCTAGCGTCCTTGGAATGGAAAGCTGAGCACTTCATTAATCATTCATCTTTAATAGATTATGCAAATTTCAGGACATAAAAATCAACAAGATCAATAACTGTATGAATTTTAATTGGGAGCAAAAAACATTTAAAGACTGAATATAATCTTGTGGCTCCATCCCGTATGAGAGCATAATTTATTGATAATTGGATCCAAGCCTAAGTGTGGTAGGTAATTTAGCATTTTTCAGCCTTGGCATACATTCCTATTTACAGGGTTTGCTAATGGCAGAAAAAAATAATATTATGCAGTAACAACCTACACCCAATCAAATGCTTCATGCATTGCTTTGCAAAGTCGTTAAAATTAAGTAATAAAAGCTTACTGGATATTACTTCTGACTTAATTTGGTGCTCAAAACACTCATTTTCTAATGCTTGAGCTAAAGTTTGTTTTCATATTCCACTCTGAGAAAAGTTTTCTTATTTTGCCTCTTCATTATGCCATTTGTGGCCCTCGCATGTATCGCTTTAGGAGGCCCCCGGCCCCCAGGTGGCTTGAAGGCCACCAGCTATGAGTGCGCTCCCCAGAGCGAGACCGCTTTCATAGGAGGAGACCAGCATAAAAGACAAAAACACACCTTTCTTCTCCTGAGGCCCAACTTTCTGGGGCAAATCTACCTCCCACATATTCAGGAATAAAAAAGGGGTCTTTCTTTTCCCATAACTCTGTGTCTGGGTCTGGGTCCGGGGCTGGACTGGAGGGATCATGTAAGAAAGGCCACTGCAGTTTTCAATCATGCCCTCCTCCTCTTTACATACTGGCTCTCTTTCTCTCTCTCTCTCTCTCTCTCTCTCTCTCTCTCTCTCTCATACACAGACACACACACACAGTGGGCTCATTGACTTTGATGCCCAATGCATAATTATGGGTGTTTTATTAAAAGGCTGGCATATTACTCTCCAGTCAGTGTGGCCATCAGTAAACCTAACCTCTCCTGGGAAAGAGGCTCCGCAGCCACATTGAAACGAAATTTCAATTAACCAGGCGGCCATCAACCTCGACAGCAGAGCAAAAGAAGCCATAGTGCAACAGAGGGTGGGTCAGTGTGGGTTATATGATACAGATAGTTAATACCACAAGATATTCAATACAGTGCACCTGCCATTACCTGTTGGCTCTCAGTGGAAGTTACTCTTGAAGACAGCAGTCAGTTCATAAGTTGTTATAAAAAAAAGCCCCCTGTAATTTCAGTATGTCTTTCACTGTCTCATCTGTATCTGGGCCTCTCTCTCTCACCACAGCGTGAGGCAGCCAGCCAGCCACGCTGCTATTCCAGCCGCTGTCAATCAACAGGCTATCATAGCCTTTGATGACAACGTCGTGTCGCGGCGAGAACAGCAGCTGTCTCTTATGAGAAGTGCTCCCAGTCAATCTGTTAGCGGGCCAATCGGGGCTAACACAATAGCCAGTTAGGAGCAGCGAGTGAAAGGCCTGTAGGATTTAATGGGCTCAGATGATATATTGTCTGGCTCTGTCCCTCAGAAATAAATACACAGAGTGCCTCAAAAAGTGTCTCGAAAGAGGGCTTTCGTTTGGTGATTTAATATCGCTGGAGAATGTGAGTGCCATAAGGGAGCGGCAGTCAAAGTCTCGACTACTCGATGATGATGCAATATTGAGATGATTTTTTACAATGCTCAGTACAAGTTGACCAAATTTGAGAAAAACATATTATAAAAAAAAGTTAATTTAAGTACTTAATGAAATGTCTAATACTTCAATTTATGAGGAAAACTGTTTAGAAGTGAACGCACAAACAACTGACTGACCATCAATAATATATTATAGTATGATGAAGTGACATAAGGTGTAATCTGGTCTAAAATGGCATTTTCAGTAAATTCAGGAGTAGTATAGTCTCATTTGTCAGCTGCTCCCATCTTTTACAGCTGCGATAGTGTGCACATGTTGATTATGGGATTTAATTGGACTGATTTGTTTTATATCAGGAGGATGAAGAATGAGAATATTTGGAAAACTGTTCATCAGATTCACTTGGCTGGTGAGAGGGGGCAGAGAGGAATTTGTAAAAATGGGAGGCAGAATGTTCAAATTGACTAGAATCATAAGTATGATATGCTTGGTTATATTTTAAATCAATATAGAAAGACATTGCAGCAGAGGTACTGTAAATACACTATGTTTGTGTTCTCACTAGATAGTTCAGCCACCTTGTTGCAGATGTTTTCGATCTGCTGCAGCTGTGTGTACTCTTTTAGGGATCAATCTAGCGTGAGTCAGATTGTACCTGTCACAACAGAGTAGCTCTGGGAGACACTGGAGGCGAGGTCAGAGCTGGCGCTGGCGGAAAGGCTCGGCTTCACGTCATCCAGGCCAGCGTTCAGGGATGGGTGTGAGTACTCATTCGCCTGTAGACAAATACACAGCACATGCAAAAATATGTCAGCAGAGGAATGCACATGTGCATACATAAAAGAGCAATTCAGACTTTTTTCTGTCAAAATAATTTCACATTCCAACAGATTGCGTTATGATCTGGTTAATATCGCTCATGCACTGCATGCATACCCACTTTGGGTGTGAGATTTAGAGCAGCTTTCCCACTTATATATGAAATATGTCCCAAGGAAACCCCTTGTGTATCTGAGGAAGCTGTCTGTGATCCTTCCACTGTATTGTCCTTCTGAATATTTCCGGTGAATTCTGTGAGCATCAACCCCCGCCCTCCCCTTCACCAACCCGTCCCGAACCCTGCTCCCTGTGCTTTACCAAGACCTATGATGTATGCATGCATTAGGGCTTGTCTGAGAAGAAGGCAGGAAGGGAGAGAGGGATGAGAGAGGGATTGGGAGAGGAGTGAAAGGACTGGGTGTCAGCTGGCTCTTTGTGCTCCACTGCAGTCATCCCTGTGACCAGTCAAGGGAGGAGACATTCAGGGCTTTGTTACAGGAGAGACATGTGGTGTGGTTTTTTAAAGGGGCGTACAACCTCAAAAGTCAACCTTTGTGGTTTGCCTCGAGGATGAACACATAAAACTGGGTTAATAACATGATAAAATAGTGTGTTTTACGCCGTTCATACATTTTTATTTTTTTTATTTTACTTTATAGCGGAGATTTTCATTGCATATCTTTTCAACTGTGATCAAATATATACGGGGCAGCCATCTTTCATGGCTTACCATTTTTTTGTTCAAAACTATTTTACAACCACGGCACCAGAAAACCTCAACCACCAACTCGTCTCCACCAAGTATTTATCACAGGTTAAGACTCTGCCGGAGCAGCTGTGATGAATCCTGTTTGTCAATGAGATGACACTTCCTGACCTGACTCCTTTTCTTTGAAAGGATAAGTGTGTGTGCACACATTTCTGTCTGCGAGTGTTTGTGTCAGAGTGGCTGTGTGTGTGTGTGTGTGTGTGTGTGTGAATGCATCTGTTTCTCTCAATGGGACGGGGTCCCACAGGGGCGAGCTGGTGACCCCAGTCTTGTCTGCCTCTATCCCAGATAAACTCTAATTGTCTGCTTACAACTGTTCCCTGGCACTAGGCTGGATGTTCCTCTCTATTCCGCTGGGCCTCAGCAGCACAAGAGCCATTTTGTCATGCAGATGGGCTGTGGGCAGGGCTGGGCGGAGGGCGAGTGGCAAGCACAGAGAGGCCTGAATGACCTGACCACATGGCTGCCAGAAGTGTGGGAGGGATGAGGCCTATTCAGCCTGGCCTCTTCAAAATGGCTTTTTAATGCCCTGATGCAGACACCAGACAAGCCCTTAATAGCCTAATATCCCACCTTTTCACCAGTTTAAAAAAAGGAGGGGGTGTTGGAAACAGGGAGCAAAATGGAGGTGCACAGAAGGAGTGGAAAGTGGCCTGATTAATATTACATTAAATTAAAACTGATTTTTCTGGACCATTCTGATGCCGTTTTTCTCTCTCCCCCCCCCCCCCCCCCCCCCCCCTCCTCTACCTTCCTCTCGCCTTTTTAATACCTTCTCTTCTCTTTGTGATTGCAAGTCATTTCCAATTCGTTTTGGTATTGATCTTGCCGTAGAAATCACTTTGGTAATTAGCTGCATTAGGGGCTGTATAGCAGGCTGAGGGGCTGTCCCTCTGATTTATCGCCGCTGTAATTCCCCGCGATCGCACAGAGATGAAAATGAACTCAATTAGGGCACTGCTAAGGCTGCATGGGCACCCACATTCCAATGGAAAAATGAATAGTCTCTTGTTGTTTAACAGTCTAATGCATGTAAATAATGATTATCTGCTGAAATAGGCTGTAGGCTTGTAGGCGACTTGAAGCAAGAAGTTGCCTTTTGTCCCCTTTGTCAGTATGTGTACCAGATTATTCTCTCTATAATGGTGTGAAGTATTTGACTTAAAGGCAGACAGGAAGAAAGAAACCAGGATGCCAGTGCAGGGCTGTACATTTTAATGTGTAGAAAGAAATCTGGTTAGCGAACCTGTTCAGGTTTGATGTGTTCTGAAGTGGGGAAGACATCAGGGTAGGAGGGACGTTCAAACACACGGTCCAGGGCCTCCAGCTGCTGCTGGGTGAAGGCGTCTGCTCGCAGGTGCTTCCTTAAACTCTCCACACTGCCCTGAGAGTCGCTGCCCGGACCTGAGCCATCAGAGCCATCTAAAGAAAGATGGAGATTAAGAAGGGAAGGCGACAACATTCTGCATCAGGGCGTAGCTGCAGTCTTTTTACCCAATATTAATCTAGTGGGCTAGCAATGTGAGATACGCACAAGAAGACTTTTTTGTTGTAGCTCAACGGTGTGAGAGTGATGGCACGAGGAGCTGTAGTAAATTCAGAGAGACCCACCAACATGTCTACTTTTTTATCTCCCTCTCTGTTTTCACCATCACCCTCTCTTCCTCTCACACACACACATATACACTCCCTCAAGCAGCTCCCCCCCCCCCTCCCCTTCTACTCCCCCCACCATTCCTCGTGGCCACCATCAGCGCGGTCATCATGTGATAGGTCTATGGTAATTGATGGATTACCTTCAGTGCAAATATATACTTGTAAGGGAGAGCGTGTATTTCAGGAGGAGAAAGTGGGGCTGGCGATTACACACAGAGCCTCTCATTCTGCCAGCGAGGAAATGGAGGGCCATTATTTAACTGTACTATTTCCCCCTGAACATATTACCCTTCCCTCTCTCTGTCTGTCTTTCTCTCCCTCCATCCCCCACATATTGCCTGTCTTCTGGAAAACAGAATGGAGTGGGTACGGCACTCAGGGCCGAATGAGGACGGGGTGTCGGGGGCAAGTGTATGCATTTCCTCACTCGGTCAGACTCTATATAAACAAATGAGCCTATGCTTCCCTTGGTCTCCCGATCTCTGACCCTATCAACTTGGCCGCCGCCGCCGCATGCAGCTCTCCCTCTGCTCACTCATCAAGTCCTGAACACTGAAAGAAAAAAAAAATCTGCAGCTAAAACCTCCAGCCAGCATCCCAGGAACCTCCACTCCAATGCCTGCCTCCCGCCACCCTCCCTTCCTCCCTTCTCCCCGCCGCCAACAGCGGATGAGGGCTTTAGCTCCCATACAAATCTGTCATTCTAAATTTGCAGCAGATTATGTTCTCTCCTGGGCGAGCCAGCGGTGATATATGATATGCAAGGCCGCTATTGATTGCCTGATCCGCCAGCAGAGGAGGGAGGCGAAATGAACTTGGAATGAACATCATGCCTCAACTCATTGTGCGTATAATACTCTACTTAATCCCACATTTTTCTGTGCTATGGAATTCAATTGATCAATCATGTTCCACTGATGGTACCATTTCAGGGGCGTTATTGCCATTCTGCTCGGCTGCTTGACCTTTTTTCAATGGCTGAGGCCAGAGGATGAACCCGACTCGCACCAAGAAATAGATCCATGGAGAGAATGGAATAGAGGTGTGTGTGTGTACGTGTAGATGGAAAGGTGTGTATATGTGTGTTTCTCTGCTAAAATATATTGACTTTAGCTTTGTGTAACATTTATGAAGGAATCAGTTTCTTTTCCTCCTCCTGTGTTTCTCCTGCCATCCGTTAACCAAATATTTTAGCAGGCTTTCCTTTTCTTTTTTCTTCAAAAGGCTCCCTTGAGTGAAGGGTTGAGGTTGCATCATTAGTGTTGCTGTATGAAACTCAATTGGTGTCTGTGGTACAGAAGAAAATAGGGTCATTAATGACCTTGTATCAATCAGTTGGTCAGAGAAAAGAGGCCAGCTCAATCAATAGCTAAAGTGTGTGTCATTCACTATGGAGGAGCATGCTTACACACACACACACACACACACACACACACACACACACACACACACTTAATCAAGCTTTCTGAACTGGCTTTAAAAGGACAGATTCCCATCATATGGACAATTTTTGGTGCACTTTCTGTTATCTAAACGTAAATCAAGGCCTCAATAGCTAATTTAAAAACCCAATTGCCGAACATGTTAATTGATTAACGGGAATTTTAACATAAGGACTGACAATAAACAACAACTAAATCTATATTAGCACACTGTGGGATGTTGTTAAAGGTTTGTTTACACCAGAAACAGTTTAGAAATTGGAGTGAAACAGGCCTTATTTTAAGTCATGTTTAGTTAAGACACACCATTTTAATTTCAACTTCAATTATGTCTGTGAATATATTTAAAATGTATGTGGTCAAAGAATTATTGATTTGGCCTTTTAATGTAAATAATACTGAATCAATATTTCCAGACTTCGCCATTAGAAGTTCATGTTTGACATATATCATAAAATAGCTGCAATGAATCAGATTCATCCTTTGACAGTCAGCGTGTCAAGTGGAGTGTGAAGACGACTGTCAGATCATGTGTGTGTGCTTCTCATTGGCTGGCTTCATTCCCTCAGTGTTTCTTCAACCCCTTTGGGTGTCTCAGCAGGTATTCTCTTATCACTCCCACAGCACCAGCTGACTGCCTCTCTGCGTTTTAACACCAAAGTGTGAGGAGAAACCAAGATAAAAACAAGACTCGGTGACATTCACACATCAACCCTAAAGCAATGCACTTTCTCCCATCGGCTTAAATAGACCAATGCTGCTGGACCTCGTTGTGTCTACGTTATATATTTCATAATGATGAATTCAAACATTTTAATAAGTGGGCTTTGTATAAAACTCTAAGACAAACTCAACCAATGGACATGAAACTGCAACTATTCTTGTTAAACGATACTTTGATGAACACATATTTTTTTCTTCCTAATATTTACACTCTTTCAGGCATTTGTACAAACACTCACAGCGAACCACTGACAGTAGCGACTGTGAGACGGACCACAATGGTATCAAAAGCTGTTCTGTTTTGCTTTGTGTTAACGTCCTGTGGTGGCACTTTACGTCCTCCTTTCATCTCCCCTGTCCCTCTGATAAGATAACTCAGCAGAGATTAGAGGTGGTGGCTTGTTTGAAAGGCAAATTAATTCCTCCACATCGCTCGGCTCTCTCCGTAAATCAACGGCACAGGGTTTCCGAGATCAGAGACTGCGAGTCTTCTGCTGATAGGTGAAATGATGCTATCGCAAATTGTGGCTCATTTGTTGATGTTTTAAAAAAAAATGCAGTTGTGCTTGAAAAAAAGAAAGAAGAGAGCGCCAAGGAAGTGGTATACCCAGAGGGTGAACACTCCTTCCCTGTAAGCTAGCTATATTTATGAAACCTCTGAAGCGGAAAGGAGCGAGGTGGGTAGGGTAGGGGAGCGAGAGGGAGAGAGGCAGCAACACTGCCATGGCTGTTAAGATCCTGTTATGTTGTGGCGTGTTTAAGAGCTTTATTAATTCGATTTAGCACCGCCAACCAGTGTACTGACTGTCAGCAGGCACAGTGATGCTTATTTGATATTTGCACTCACTGCCAGCACCGAGTCTGCGTCGATAGTATTCTGAAGCAGTCTAGTTATTTTATTTACTTTCATTTAAATTCTCAGATCCAAGCCAAAGCAGTAGGTTTATGATAAATAAATACACTTAAAGCACTATTTGGAAACAGTTTGTGAGTTTGTAATATTAAAAAGAGAGGGGCTCTAGATGTTATGGTCAAAAGAGTTGGACTTTCTGCATTCTCCTGTCCACATGTCAAAGTGTCCTTGAGAAAGACATAAATTAATCTGGAGTTAATGTGGACAAAACTGTTTACGTGAAAAATTGCTTTTTTTATCAAATGAAAATATGCCAATGCTGTGAGACTTTTGCAATATATTCTTGGAATAAGTCTTTAAACCAGAAATAATAATGTAGATCGCTGCACCACAAACTAGAAAAAGAGTATTTAATTAATACAAAATAACTACTTGCATTTGAACCAGTTTAAATGCCATTTCCTCTATTGTTTACTTTAGAACAAAAGTGAGATAATATAAAGATATTTGTGCCGTCTCCCTCTTTTTTTTTGCCGTCTCCCATCTCTTGTTTTTCTTTGTCCTCCTCTGGACCACTCTGCCGTTTAGAGTTGCCACCCTGTGTGGCAAGTATTTGTGGAAATGCAATTAACGTATCCCCTCTTTTCTCTTGCCTTTTCTCCCTCCTCAAGCTGAGTAATGCACCGCTCCATTAATTCTCGGCATCGCTGCCCATAATTGACTTTTCTCTGACATGATTCCTCTCCATTGAGTGAATACACTCTCCTTATATTTTTTGTGACGGATCTCAGTGTATATCGTTTACAACTGTACGTGCGGTCTCACGCAGCCATGTTGCTGAATACAAACTCGCAAGACTTAGAAAGAAGAGGGGGACGATAAGAGGAGAAATGTAATGCTGAAGAGAAAGAATGACAGAGATGGAGCAGAGAAGGAGGAGGGGGAGAAATGCAATGTGGACCCTTTTGTGTCCTCCTCTACCGTCGGGGCCCTAACAGCTTCTTGTCTCTATGTTACGCTCTGTGGCCCCTCTCAAACCTGGGCTTTTCTCTCTCACACTCACCCCATCAGAGCCATCATGGTGCTCATGATTCCATTTATTTCTGCCTCGCTCTGGATGCATTTATTTTCTAAAGTGATCCTCTATTGACTCATTGTCATGGACTGGCTTGACTAGCCAACCAGTGTAGGCCCAGGTTCAAATCCATATACTAACTGATTCAAACTCCACAAATGGGTCATGTGTGTTAAAAGATACACACCGGACAATCTCCAAAAGGGCCAAATATCAAATCTGAACAAATCAAAACAGCAACTGTATTCATTTTTCCACAAGCTATTGAACCAGGCGGATATGACTCTGGCTGCTGCGTGCGATCGTTCTTTCATGTCATGACTGAACAACCTGCTATGCCATATTTTTTCTCCCCGCTCACACACACTCATCAGCTCCTCCTTCTACACTCATCCCACACCCACGCTACGATCACAAGTTATGACCTTTGGTTTCTCCATCTAATTTATCACTGTGGCTCCCTACTGCCTGTCCTCCCCGGAGATCCACTTTGCTCCATCCAGGAAGAGAAACCTACAGTGAGGTCACATCAACCTGCGCACAGCATACAGCAGCAAGGTCAGCAGTAACCTGTCATTGTGCGCTAAGACGAGGAACACAATGAATTTAGATAAAGCTGCAGCGCTATTAAAAACAGCATTTCATTTAGAAAAGAAAATTAATCAGAGCAGGTGTCTCACATGATAATTAGTTCCAAATCATCGTCTTGAAACTACTTTAAGGCCCAAACTTTTAATAAACGAGTTCACGGACTCCGTACTCTTTAATACACGTTTAACAATCAAACAGCAGTTGTCACCCAATCCTCTCTGCCTTCCCTTGGCTTCCACTTCCACCATACAACGGGCTAATTTCCCCCACTTTACTATTAATGCATTTGGCAGGAACAACATTCCATTTCCTGTAATGAGATACACAAATAAATCTGGCTATGGATAGATTCGGGAGTGAGGTGGTGGTGGTGATGGTGGTGGTGAGGGTGGTGGAAGGGGGGAGGGGGGAGGGGGCAAAGGAGGGGGCACATTGAGACGCATTCTCCCAGCACTGGCATAATTGGTATCGCTGCTTGCAGACATGCAAACCAATCTCTCCACAGATAGGGCTGAGACTCTCTCTTTTCCCCCCTTAAGGCTATTTCTTTTGTCTTTTCGATAGCTTGCACATCCAAGATAGAGGGATGGGGAGGGAGGGAGGGAGAGGGGAGATGTTAATTTGTGAATTAATAGCTTTTCTCTGCAGAATTGCAAATTCTTTTAAATGTCACTATGTTCACAGGGTGAGAAGCAACTGAAGCCACAGAGTTACAAACGGACGCACACATTTCCGTGCACAGGTGTGTACACTGTATATGAGTGCATGCACAAATCCTAAAACTAATTCTTGCTCAACTCTCATTGAGGCCACTACAGCCTCCTTATTTCCTCCCCATAAAACCACTCCCCCCCCCCCCCCCCCCCTCTCCCTCATTCCAGTGGTCCTCTATCTCTCTTTTACCTCCCCCCATCTTCACTCAAAGCTGTCCAATGTTACATGCTACTTTTAATTTGCAATAACACATGACGGGACAGATTAATGGCTCCTATGGCACCTATGTCCCTGAAGCTCGTCTTACGAGGACACGGTGTACATAAGGCGTGTCACACTACATTATCTCTCCCGCCCTCCAGTAATGGGGACCTTTTTCTTCCTCAAAGGGCAAGCGCTGACTTCATCCACACTGGGATTAAACGCCAACACCATCATCACAACAGCAGCAGTACAAGAACTGTGCAATGCTTTGCTTCATGTTCATTGTGGTCAAAGTATCACGATGTATAGGCACAAACATGTGGCGCTTCAAATATTTGATTGGTTAACTTTACAGACATGCAACACATTTGGAGAACACGAAAACCCTTGCACTATGTCTTCCCTTGTTTTTGATGTATTCATTTACTCACTTATCTATTTACTCAGTTATATATTTACTTTGATTATTTTATTTGATTAATTTGGCCAGGTAACATTGCAGCAGGTAACTTTCTGTAGGTGGTTCGCCTGCAGCTTTGTTTTCTAAAATAACAAAACAATGATGCAATTATTTTTATTAAATGTAAACTATTAAAAATGACCATGAGTAATTAATCACAAGTGGCTGAAATGCTAATTTTAAAAAGAAGTTTACAATAAACTGCATCTTGCTGTTTGAAATCCAGTTATCTTTAAGTGATATACATTCTAAATTAGCAACACTGTGCATTTCTGTATATTGACCTGCATGCCATTACGTGGAAATTCAGATTTTCCACAGCCACTTTGGCTTCATTCATTTTAATTTCCTAATTTAGTTTATTTATTTAAAAAGTCTTCCCTGTCTCGTCCCCACAAACTCAAAACCCTGGAAGAGCAAACACAGTAATTGAGAGGAAAGTATTGTGATCGGATTGATCAAAGCAAAAGAGAAGGTCTAATTTCAACTTACAATGTCCTATTTTCCTTCCATCCATGTGGCTGCCGGTCCAGAGAACTAAAGAGACAGAAACATAAAAGAAGGAAGTCGCTAGTTTTGATGAGTGCTCTTTGAGATCATTTTCAACCATTTCATCCCATCAGCCACCTCAAAGCAGCGCCACAGAATCGCACATGTGTGCACACACACACACAGACACACACACACACACACACACACACGCACAGACACACACACACAAAGTCACACGCGCAGCCCCCTCCCTGCCTCCACCGGTCTGTTCCTACACCTGTTCAGGCCTCCACCGGGGACATGTTAATTCATAGGCATTAAAAAAGCCAATTGTTTGCAAAACCGATAATCTGTTAGCCCTGAGGCAGTGTGTGTCCACTCTCTTGCCTTGCCTAGGAATGAGAAATTCTGGCTTGGACCGGATAGGTTTCCACTTAATCTTGGAGCATATCTAGGGCTATTTTCTTGCCCTATACTGTCTTCCAAAAAATACGTTATGATTGATCTTTTACTGCTATTCAGAATAAAATATATTTGAGTAAAGAATGTATCTTTATAGTGCAGGATAAATAAAATACTAGTATTTAACTGATAGTATCAAGGCCGAGATCCAATCGATGCCCAGGGGGATTAGAGTTGTATGACAGCTATATGGGATATCTACAGTACGTCTGAGCATGGTATAAAATTGAGATGCAGCTCTGTAGGCGTATGGTAAAACGCAGGGCATCAAAAAGCTGATTGAATCACAACACTCTCTCAACACTCGTCTGATATACAACATAACAAGTCACTGGAGACGGCACACAGAAACACACTTGGCTGCAGCGCTGTCATAAATGCCATCTTCTTTACACACAGGAGGAAAAAAAAGTAGGAGACGAGTGATGGAGAGAATTAAAAGGATGGAAAACAAAGGCATTTTATGTGTCTCCCTTACCATCGTCTCGTTTCCTCTTCTCGCCGTTGGAGCGGGGGATACCCAGAATGCCGTTGATGGAGTAGGATCCTACGGGATCGTTGGAGGCGCTGGTCACAGGGGGCGAGGCTGTGCTGGGCACTGACAGAGAAAGCTGAGTTAGACTTTGTACTGTACGCATGGTTTGTGTGTTTATATCCCGGTGCACGTGTATGTGAAAATGCTTGTATGCGTTCATATTTAGGTGTTTTCCTCCTGTTTCAGCATCCCTGATCGGCTCATTTGACTGTGCTGTAATCTGTGCTTGGATTCATTCACGCTTACCTATGGTGTGGCCGGGCGGGGACAGAGGCGTGACAGATCCGTCAGGGGACGGGTGGAATTGCTGCTGGACTTTGGTGCGGATAATCCTGGGAAAGTGAACAACAGACACGGATCAATCAATACTGCTTCCAGAGCATGGAGATTTCACACCAGCCCGGCCGCCCTGGGACACTCAAACACGGCACATCACGTCCACTTCCGCTCGTGCATGTACAAGTGCGCCATCGTTTGGGGCGCTTGTATCCTCATATTCGGGCCCCTGTCACAAATAGCCAATCTCAGGGCTTTAGGGGCAATCTCTCCTCTCCTGTGTGAGGCTGAATGGGGGCTGCCCCCTGAGATTGTGGATTCAATCTAGCTGGATTCTGAGGTTAGAAATATGATAAAGTCCCCATACCAGTAAGATGTGATGTGGCGGGAAAGTCTTCATTGCACTTTGGTCTGAATGATCTTGCAAACAAAGCATGAAATCACATCAATTCACCTCAATGATCAGCTTCACTGGCTCTACCTGGCCAACTCTAACAATCTCCCTCTTCTGCTCCCCACTCCCTCTTTTATCCTCGCTCTCCCTTTTCTCTCTCCATCGCTCAGACCTGATCTTTCACTCCTCTCTCTCTCTCCCAACCTCATCCTCTTTTCTCATTTCTACTGCACTGTCCAATGTGCTCTCTCCGTTTTACTGTACAATTCCTGTCTTTCAAACCCCTCATCTCTGTCTTTCCTTCTCTCTGTCTTCACTCTTGTCCATTTCACCCCCCTCCCCCTTGTATCCTCTGTCACCTCTCTGGTATCTGTTGTAGTTTCTGGTCTTTTTGTTGCTCAGTGTAGCACACAGGAATCCTCAAGGCTCACTGAGGATCAGAGCCTATTGATTGGGACTCCCGGATAGAAAAGTTGACGACAAATGGTGGAGGGGAACAGCAAATGCAAATGGTGATCTATAAATTATATGTGACAGGAAAGCAATAGTGTCTTATTGGCCCAGCCCGAGACCACTGCAACATCCAAAGTATTTTAATCTATGGTGCATTCATTATTTAAACGTCAGCGACATTTTTAAAAAACTAAACTAAATTCGAGGCTTCAGCTAGGAGATCATTTTACATTTGTAAAATTGAGTACTGTTGTAAAGGTATAGTGGGATTTACACAAGCTCAGCTTTAGCTCTTATGGGACGTGATCGCATTACATTAAACCATGACTATGGTAATCTTTTGATTGACAGACAAACGCAAGATCATTGAATAACAGGCAGTGTTGTGCACTGACAGAAATCCCACATGGAAGCCCTCTCACTCGAGAGGTGACAAAAACAGACTTTTACAGACCGCAGAGCGACGTTCACATGTACATGCAGCATCCAGCAATGAGCTATCAATTCTGAATCAGGCAGCTAGGGGTTAACATCCTCAGGGGCAAACATGTACATCAGACTCTTTTCATTCCCCTCACTATCTCATGTGTCCTCCACTCTCTCCTTCAGGCAGGGCAACAAAGGCAAGCAGCCTCCTCCAGAAAACACACATCAATATTTTATTTGAATTTCTAACATCTCCACCACAACAGTTATCTGACCTCATGACTCAAGGGAGCCTCATAAATTCAAGGACTTTGTTTCAAGTCTATGTTGTTGATATTGAATAAGCAATGTGGGTGAATTAAATGACTTTGGTGTTTGGGTGTTGTAATAAAAAAAACATTTTTAAAATCCCAAAGAAAGATTGAAATGTGGATCAATATGATTGAAAGCCGCTTAGGACCTTATGAGTATGTCCACTCTGTCCACTGAGCATGTTGCAGTGGGTGGAAACTCCTCTCTGCGGCAACCAAACAAAGTGCAACCCAGCCTCTGTGTAATCTTTAATAATGCATGCAGGAAAAATGTGTTTAAAGCCAGGACATCCTCTTTAGTCAACGGAGCAGAGGTCAGCCCGTTAAGCACAGAGACCACCAGGGGTCCACTGTGCCTTTCTCTCCCCGTCTGCCTCTTGTGCTTCATCCTCACTTTCTTCCTCCTGCTTATCTACCAATCGTCTTTTAATTAACACCAACAGTGAGAATCTAAAAACAACCGTAGACATTTAAAAAAGCCTGGAAATTATGGTTTACTATTCCTTGAGTTACGGATAGATTTGATAAACATTTTTGAAATGCTTTAATATGATGTCAAATAAATATAAATGAACCTATCTTCGACATGTTGGGGGAATATAATTCAGGAGCGAAACCCGCTGCTTGTTAGGTTTTGAATGAATGTAAAATGCAGTTTTGTGTATTGCCACACACCCTGATGTTAATTATTAATGTGCAGGCCAACTTAGTTCCAAAGGAAAACAGTTATCCTAATAATGCTGTTGCACACAGCTCAAACTCATCAAAGCAGATGGCAGAAATATTTTGTAATTTTAACACATTAAACTTTGCCTCCACACACCCTTAAAACATTTCCTTTTGGTTTTAAGAACAACAGGTGAAAGGCGCAAAAAGACCTGTTGAAACCATAATTTCCATAACAGTCTTATTTTATAATAGGTCTTTCTCTCTTCTATAATGTTTTTGTCATATATATATATATATATATATATATATATATAAGATCCATCCATCTCTATGCATTTAGCTGGATGTGTTATGAGACTCTCTTCAGCTCATTAAAAGGTAATGCCGATGACCAGCTCTCTGGAACAGTGCCTCCTAACCAAAGTTCACCACTCGCAGGCTATGGGGCTTTTTCACTTTGCACACGCGCACTGGATCTTTTCTGTCTAGAGAGACTTTGTCCACGCTGCCCCGCTTCTTGTGGTGAGGAGAAGGTGTAGTAGGGCGGCTGCTGCTTTAGCAGAAACTACTTCATAGTCCATTTACCCATAGATCACCACTGTTTCAGAACGGGAATGTATCTATACATTTCTACTTATACTGTAATAATACTCATGAAAGTTGTTGTTATTATTATTATTATTATTAATACAGTAGACTGTGTAATTAAAACCGGAATTATGTAGAATTGCCCATCTACTAAAAGTCTAAATATATGATGTCGTCGCTCCACATTCACCTCGCTGTTGGAAAACGGAACAATTGTTGTGAATAAAGAGGCTGCGGCCGCCTCTGTCGCAGTGTGGTCCGCCTATTGAACGACTCTGTCGGGTGTTTCCTCTCGCCTCTGGATCTGGTTACGCGGTATCGATCGGTTTTCATCGAGACAGATGTGATTCTCCGGGGCCCCCGTGCCTCGGCTCCCGTGCTGGCTGTGTTGTCGAGGGGCCGCACCGGAGATTGAATTGCACTTGAGAGACCACCCGGATGGACTCGGCTATGAAACATGAAATAGCGATCTGCTCGTATCAGAGCTGATTTATCCAATTCTACATTTCGTTTTCCTTTTTTTTTAAAACTTGGCTCACGCGGAACATGAGGAAATAATTTCAGAGAGAAATTACGCGTTTGGGCTTTTAATGGAAAACAAATGCGTTATTTCCACCTACCTGTTGATGGATGAAACGCTGGGGACAGTGTCGTTGTCGCAGACGCCCTCAGCCAGTAGTCGGTCCCTGATCTCCCACGCGAACATGGTTGGATTCTGCCGCTTATAGTCAGCTATTTTATCCACCACTTTCGGAGTTGCAACCTTTGGTTTGGAGCCACCAATCACTCCGGGTTTAATACTGCCGGTTTCATAGTACCTGCATGGGGACAGAGGGAGCGTTCCTGAATGGATCCCTCCTTAATTCAACAACATCGTCTAATTGATGGGAAAGGTGGCTTAAATATCGTTTGTGTGGAAACAAATCTCCGCCGACCTTCTGTTACATAGGGCAACAAATACCTACAAATATGATGGCGACTTTAATCTAATAATTGGTGTGGAAGTGTGCTGTTATATGGGCCTAATTGAGTGTCAGCTGGAAGGTGAACAGAGCGGATTTTCAACGAAAAGCAGTGTAATTAAAATCACACAATATAAGCAGTGAGACGAACAGAACAAAGGACAGTTTAGCTGTAAAAGCATAGTTTGGACCTCATTTATAGTCTCCATGAGCTTACAGTAGCATGCACGACATGCCACCATGACCTATTGGTAAATGTTGGTGACAAACATTCAGTGTGTGTGAAATGAAATACCTCTGAAATGCCTTCTGATAGCTGAAAAAAATATATTTCAAAATATTATCTCACAGCATTTGTGCTCTGAAGTTAAAAAAAATGACGTAGTCGTAATTTATCAGGTTTAAAGTAGCTTTTACACTGATGGAAAATATAAGAACGTAAATTGTGTATTTATGGTATTTTTCTAAAAGATTATGATACTCAAATGTGAGTTTATAATGTTTTTTGTATAATCCAATTCGTGTATATATACTTTTTAAGTTACCTCGTGCTACTTTATACACTTAATCACCTCCAGTCTGCAATAATATTAATACAGCCTCACATTCCTCTCAGATATTTTTTTTTATCCCCAATGCTTAGCTGTAAACTCTTCTCCGAAAATGTATTTCATGATTATGATGCTTTTCTCTTGCAGGGCTGCAGGTGATGGATAGAAAATCTCGGACGCAGAACTGCTGTGTTCAAGCAAAAAAAGATAAAGGAAGAAAAAAAATGACCTGCCTATATAACCGATGGCTGAGGCTGAAATAGAGCTTGGTGCGCATATACGAGCTATAGAAGATTTATGTTTGACACACACAGGGCTCTGTTGGTAGTGGATCCCCCCTTTTACCTGCCGAGGATTTTGCTGACACAGCCGTGACTGACCCGTAGCTGTCTGGAGATGTCGCAGGGCCGGACGCCCTGGTGGGCCAGCTCCACGATCCGCTGCCTCACCACGTCCGGGAGGGGTCTGCCGTTCACAAACACCCCGCCGAGCTGGTTCACACCGCCGTGCCCTGCGTGGGACACAACAGCAGCACAGGGGAGCGTAACATTACATACCTGCAGAAGACACGGGCTCTCTTCATCTGGATTCATTGTTGGTTCTTTTATTTTCTGGGGTGTTTCATTTAGTTATTTTTTTGGTCTAAAATTATAAAATATATACACAAACAGACACGCAGGCACACACACACACACACACACACACGCACGTACACACACACACACACTCACACGAACAAACAGGCGTGCATATTTTAATTTGGGCCAATAGTTTTTGTTTGTGCATGAAATATTTACACAATAGTGGTATTCTAAATAATAATAATAGTAACAACAACTATAATAATAATAATAATAAATACTAACGGTAGTAATATTAATAATAATACAATAATAATTATAGTAATGGTAGCAACTGAACCTGTCTGAGAGTCAAATTCAATAGATTTACTTACACATATTACACGAAATATTAAATGAATAAAATTAAAATAGCAGTACATAAAATATACCTCACTGGCTCTTTTGATACCGCACAAATAAAAATAAAACTCCCCTCTCCCTGTACATTGGCAATAGGCACTATTTTCCAAGAGCACCTCCTCCACTGCAGCCTAACACATGTCGCAGATATTATGTTTCAACCTGTTTAATTTTCCTCGCACAATTATTGTAAATAATTTAAATGAGCTTTGATAACTCATATTACAAACGCGGATGGTGCGAATGAGGAGGAATAAATAATTTACAGCAGCCCAGGTCTTCTTTACCCCTATCGTATGGAGAAGAAAACATGAAGAAAATGAAGAGATCAACTGCGTTAGTTTTATTCTTAACCACCTAAATCTAGAGTAAGAGATGAGTGACACGTTTACATCTATTTACACACAGCGTGCCCTTGTTTTGAAACACGCCAAACTGTAATTTCACAGGTAATAAAAGCTTTGTATTTAAATTGAGGAGTTTCTATTATGTCACTTGAAAGTAAATGTAGCTCAAACCGGCTCACATTTCGTCCTTTTGATTCAACGAAAAAAAGCTTTACACAACACATACCAAATTAAAACTCTTCAGTGACCCACGTGCACTTAAAACGAGCCAGACGTGTTTGAAAATACTTTTCTCTGCGCCGAATATTCCATCAATATATTCCATAATGTATTACCAAACTTGAAATAGGCGTCAATGAATCTATTTTTAAATAATCCTTCTGGCAAAAGTTGCAAATGTTTTAAGGGTTTTTGGAAAATGACTTAGGATACTAACATGGTAAATATTTAAGAGCTGTGTTCATCTTCAGTAAATTAATGAAACGTTGCCAAATAAAGTAAACGTAGCTCATATATCGGCCTATAGGTTATAAAGCACCTTCAACATTTTGTTTTCTGTTTAACCGCAATCTTTGAAAACATCTTCGAACACATTTGTGCAGGAATGAAAGTCACAACACATACATGTTGCTGTGTGGAAACTAATTGAGTATACTCACGGTGCATCGCCGAGAAGGGGTCCGCTTTGCAGTGAATATCCATTGGATAGCAAAGGAAAGAAAGGTAATCGACTGAGGTCGCCGTTTCGCCTCGGGGATGCAGCTTTAAAGAGGTAAAAAAAAAAAATACGGATATATAATGTGTCGAACAACAGTCCGTGTGCGAAGAGTCCGCAGCGGTGGACAACTTCTTGTGGCGATGCTAAGTTTTCCTCCTGTTCAGGTCTAAACTCAGAAGTCTCGCGGTCAGGTGCGGAGCATGACCCACGCGTGTGCAGAGCGCACCGGTCGCGACAACATCGACTCAAAGCGGGTCACTGTTTGTGTTTGTAGGGCATCATGAGGAAAACAACAAGAGTTGCTCAGTCTCCACGAGTCCCGCTCAGGAATTCTGCGGCCGGGGAAAAAAAAAAAAAAGTCCTTCTCCTCTGACGGCGTGGAGCGCAGGCTGTGCTTTAATCAGATAGGGGCGGAGATGACAACAACATGGACACGGCGTACAGAGCAGTGTGTCCCTCTCTCCTCCGAAATGGGCTGTGCCTGAGCGAAGCTTTGGGCTGAGAATGAAACCCCTCTCCTTGTGTGTCTGTTTCTAAAAGCTGCAGTCCCACAGATCCCCCCCCCCCCCCCCCCCCTCTCTTTTTTTTCTTTTTTTTTATACCTCCATCCCACAGATCCCCTCGCATAGAGATGGATGACTTGTCAGACAAAGGCAATAGATTCCAACACTTTGTGATTCGCCCACGTAAAAAACCTGCAACTCAAATGAGGAGGTCCCTGCATCCGACAGCCAGGAAGGGGAGGTAGACGAAATGGGAAATGATGAGACTTTGGGGTGAAGAATTAAGGAAATTAAAAGCAGGGGGTAGAAGAGATGTACAGCACTGTGCATGTTGGTTAAAGCGACGCTCCTCAAATGTTTCCATGTGAAGGACTCCAAATAGAAAAACACACGATGAGACTATGGGACTCACATGAGAAGGCTTTAGTTATTTTTAAAGTGATACTGATGAGCCTAATACAATATATTTAAAACAATCTTAGTCCATAGATTCTACATTTTTCTTCTTGTAATTTAAATAACAATATCGTTGAACTAATCCTTAAACTGGCGACCCAGTAACCCACTTAGCGAGCCTCTGGGTGAAATCTCAAATACCAAAGCGTATAGTTTAACCTTTCGCAAATATTAGATTTGTGTAAATAAATTCTCTTTTATTTGTTGGACAATGTGTTGTCTTTTTACAGCAGCATCTCGTTGCATTATTTCTCTCGCTTCCTGCTCTTAAATCAACCATGAAAGCGCTCTTAAACAAACAAATAAGTCTTTTCATGTTGTGAGTTCAGCATTATGATGCAAAACCAATTCTCAGTGACTAAAAAGCTGCTGTGCCTCTTGTCCACCGTGACTGCAGTTATCCGTGTGTGGTCAGATAGGATGTGCGCAAGGTGAGCTCGCCGCCTGCAGAGGGAGAGTCAGTCAGTAGGCCATCATCATCATCATCATCATAATCATCATGCACTCGCCGCCTGTGTGCAGCGTCGCTCTGTAGATGGCGCTCACACAGTAGGTTACACAGCCCGCTGTGCTCACGCAGGCAGCAGCAGCAGCAGCAGGCAGGTAGGCTGGTGCTGCTGGGGCTGGCCGGGTCAAAGGTCGGGGGTAAAACTACTGCGCTCTTAATCTCTTCCGGTAGAACTCTATCCCCCCCCAAAAAAACTCAATCAATGAAGATTAATAGATTTAGAAAGTGCTCATTGTAATGGTTTGTAACACTAACTTCTGAGTGACCGCTGTTTTGCTAAATTAGCTGCAGTTCCCTCAGCATAATACTGTCAGATTGATTTCTATGAACTGATGACAGTTGTTTTTTGTTTTTTTACAGTGTGGAGTTGTATTTACTAAGGTTATCCAACGTGATGTATACAACTACAATCTCCTTTCTGGGTGGATGTATTTGTTGTTGAAAGATGCAACAATATAATAATACTATTATTATTATTATTAATTGTGTTATTATTACTATTATTATTATTATTATTATTACCATCATGAATAATAACACTAACAATACTATTCATAATAATCTGTTAATTAAAGGGTTTGTGGACTTTATGTCACAGGGCTCCGTGTTGCGGCCAGATGCCCTCTGGACAAGTTTGAGGACGATTCCTTTTATTGTTTCTGCTTTTTTTGGGGAGGGAGCTTCTGGTACAATATGTAGCACCATGGGCTGTAATTTCACACGTCAGTGCACTTTTGCCCTAAAGCTGCTGCTATTTCCCCCACAACACCCCGATTTGCCCCCGTACCTCTCCTCTCCTGCCCTGCTCCGATGACGTCCCCGTGTCACATATACTACAGAGGAAAACGGCGTGATAATTAAGAAACTTCACCCCCTTGTTAAAACCACAGCCACCAAGGACCCAATGCGATTATTGTTTTTGATTTTTTGTTGTTGTTGCCTGTATTATATTAAAGAGCCTCGGCCCAGTTGTCACACACAATAAAATATGTTTAACATATTTCAGGTACTTAAAATAATTTAAAAAACGTGCCAGCTTCTAAACCATAGTGTTGTTTTTAATTGATAATAAGCCATGTGCTTTTATTCGTGTTTCCTCTAGAAACATTCCCCATTGTAAATAAGAAGTAATAAAAGAAGGCCGAACTGATAATAATAATAATAATAATAATAATAATAATGATAATAAATCATGTGTTGTTGGTATTTTAATAAGAATATTGAGATGGGAAGACAGAGCGGAGAAGGAGGGAGGGGAGGATGATGAATTTCCTCGGAGGACACAACAAATCCTTTTCTTCCGTTTTTGGAGACATATGGCCTGTAACGCGCGTCTACGTCAACAATCGATATTGCTGTTTTTTTTTTTTAAATCTTCCTGTTGTGTCTTGAGTGTTTTTAGACGACTTAAGGGCCCCCAGGCACGTTCAGGCTACCTGGTCACCTTCAGGTACACCTTCGCTGATTGAATACTAGTTGGATATTTATCTGAAATAAATGTTGATAGACTTGGAAGTTGCTGTTAGAGAGTGAAATAAAAGATTAATAGACATTTAAAAATTAAAAAATGTAAACTTACAATGACCCACTGTAACAGTGTAGTTCAAAGTTTGACTTTAAATGTGTAAAGTATTTTGTCCTGATTAAGCATTTGTGTACGTGGTTTATTGTTCTGTTATTGTATTGATAGACTCGTGAGCTTTTGTGAAAAATATAAGCTATTTAAATCTGCACGATATGACGTCCTTAAAAATGCAACTCTCATTGAGGACACCCTGCAAGTGACCGTGAAGTAAACACTGAGAAAACTACCTGCGGATTGCACGTCTTTCACTCTCAACTGTTTTAATTCTACACAACTCCCTGTATATGTTTTCCTTATTACCCAAAACATCCGCGTCATAACGGGAGTCACTTATAATACCCCACAATGCTTTGGTGTCTCCTGACACCCAAGCCATATGGGAAGGCTATGCCAAACTGCAGGATATCAGCTGCGTCCTTAGATTGCTTATTCATGTGCTTTATAACGGGAGCAGATGGATATCAATTTGACTCTATCCTCGACACCATCACAGATTGATTTTGTACTTGCTTTTAATTTTGCCATAATTAATTAGATCATTACAACTGTTTTCCATTGATCTTCCCATCTAAACCCAAAATTGAGAGGTGAATTAGATTGTGATCTATGTTTTTCAATTACAGACCCAAGCTTAGGTGATGTTAATAGACAATTATTTGCGACAATAGTAATAATTCCAACAATAATTGTATCAAAATATAAAATCGTAATTTCTGACATTGCACAATAACAAAAAAAGTGTAAATGCATGAAGTCCCTTGCGCCATATGAAAGAAAAAGAACACTTTGTTTTATTAAAAATAAATAAATAAAATCCAGATATATAAGCAGGGAGCATCCTCACAGTTTTTCCCCACATACATACAACATTTACCTGCGAACAAACACTGACATTAGTATGAGGCAGAGGGAGAAATCCTACCTGGTCGACCAGCGCTGTGAGGCATGGCTCTCCCCTTGTCTAATGGTGCGTCTCCCCGATGCAGCCCAGTAGATCTGTCCGGCCTCCTGCGCTCTCTCCCCGGCTGGGCGTCGTGCTTCTCCCCGCTGGTTGTCAGAATCTTTGACCGATCATCCAAAACTAAACGGTTTAGGCGACAACAAAAAGCGGAAGCAACCCTGCTCCAATGAACTAAAAATTGATAAAGGAAAAAAACAAAATAGAAATCAAAGAACACAGAGCATTGCATCTGCTGAATTAAAATCAGGTGTAAAACTTGTGTTTAAAAACAGGATTTTAGCTGGAGTTAGCGTTTAACTCAGAACGAGGTATATACACACATAACAACAGACAAACATCATAGTTCGCACTCACTGCTATGGATTTCATTTAATTTTTAAAACTATGATATGTACTACAATAGCCTACTATTTCTTTAAAAAGTCTGAAGTTTATTTCCAGGAAATGTGTTCAGTCGCTTTGTGGTTGAGTAGTTTTTCCAGTAATTTCAGTTCGAAATTATAAAAAATATTATGAAACTATTCAAATTGTAACAGAAATAATACATGCATGGAAATTGTCAGCAGAGAAATGTCATGAAGTTTAGATGCCCGAAATATTTCCCATCGTGAACACTGTCTTTGGCAACACCAACAATCGATAGTATTGATTTATTAAAACAAGATTAATGTAATTGTATGTTAAGCTATGACACGTTCATGAGGCTCATGACAACACTGAATACTGGTTAAGATTTAGAACATGTGAAAGTCTCTCTCTCTCTCTCTCTCTCTCTCTCTCTCTCTGTGTACACACACACACACACACACGCGCGCGCACATACACGCACACGCACAGACACACACACGCACACACGCGCACACACACACACACACACACTCTCTGAGGTACAGCTCTAACTATAGTGGTGGGGGCAGTGGGAAAAAGGCATACAGAATACAAGAGCGAAATCAGAAATCAATTAATACTTTAAAAATGTTTAGGTGTACTATAGCAGTCCAATCACATCTGTTATTCTGTGGTTCCACAGAGGTTTATTTTTTCTTCTCAAACACCTCGACCATTGGCTCTAAAACAGTTTTCTCAAAGTGCTCCTCTCAAGAGATTTAGTCCAGTCAGATATCACATACATAAAGAGGAAACTTTTTCTATGTGTTTAACAGTGTGAGGGAATACAAAAAAAAAGTATAAGGGTGAGTATAAAACTTAGTAACTGGAACATTAACAGATGAATAACCAGTAAAAATGCAATATTACAATATCCACAAGAACGACAGAGCGTGGTAAAGCTATAAAATTAAACATTAAAAGATTATTGCTTCTCTATCGGCTATTTAACAAACATTTTGTATCATAAGACTCTTTACAGTGCTTGAAGTTCAGAAATGGCAATAAAGCCGCCACTGGACCAAGGACCAGTAATGGATATTATGGAACACTTTAGAAGATACTTAGCTTAAAAAGACGTGTTCCTTACTTACTCCCACTGAAATGTTATCTGAAGAGGAGCTTACTTTGAGTGCTGTCTGTTTTTTAAAACACATTAATGTCCATTTCAATTCAGTTATTTCGAGACGCACTAATTCTGATGCTGATATCGGATATCGGTTCAATACTGACTCAATTAGCTGAATCGGGTATCGTGACAATGGGCCAATTGGGTATTGGATACCATTGTTTTAATAAATATCAATTCAGTGTATTTATATTTAGGTTTTTATTTAGTTTTACAAAGGAAAGCAATGTTGGAGTCAGATATGATCCCAGTCTCTTCCACATAGTGAGACGTACAGCTTATTAATCAAACACTGCTATCGGATACTATATCTGCCGATATATAAAGCGTATCATAGTCGTGGCAGGACTGAAAAAATCGGATCATTGCATCCCTAATTTAGATGCATAATCGTATTTCAAAAATATATAATGTCACCCACGTGGCTGAAAATAAAATTGAATGAAGTAACTGCATAAACAAGGACTAAAACAGTGAGCTTTACATTTGTTGCGTTATTACAAACTATTTAAACCAATATAAGTGGTGCACAACTTCATATTTTAAAATACATCTCATTTATGTGTAATGTTCTCCATAATATTCCACAACCTACAAGAAACTACCAACGTGTTTCATTTATGCTAATTCACAAGCTTAGATTTACAGGGTGGCAGACACACACACACACACACACACACACACACACACACAATGACACACCGTTGTGTTGCTTTTACAGTGTTACTGTTTATTGCTGAGAGTATTAAAAAGACATTTCCACCAGTAAGAGCTGCGTCTGCTTTGGTATTCTCTTCATTAATGATCTTAATAAGTATATTTTTTTCTCCCTCTATACACACTGGGGGTCTGCAGGAACATCCGAATGGGAGGAACCCAAATCGAGGAGCTTAAATGGCCATAAAGCTGTGTGGGCTGTCAGTAATGGAACCTAAGCTCCTCTCAGAGCTGCACACCACATTTACGGGTTATGACCGGAGTCTGCAGGAGAGGCAGATTGAAAATTGAGGGAGAGGAGTGATTTTGGTTGGACGGCGTTGTGTGGGGAGAGAGATCTTATGGCATAGTCCATTAGACTGGTCAGTGGTATCTACTCTGTCCAAGATTGCCAGGGGGCTGAAAGGGAGCGAATGTGTGCGTGTGTGTGTGTGTGTGTGTGTGTGTGTGTGTGTGTGTGTGTGTGTGTGTGTGTGTTTGTGCGTGTGGTGGGGGAGTCAGGTTAATGGTGGAGTATGTATCTTCAAACCCTAACTTCCTGTCTCCTCTCCACGGACAGCTAGAGTTCTCACCTGCACTTCCACCCTTCATCCTCCAAAACCCCCACCACACCCCACCACACATCCACCCCTCCACTCCCCCTTTTTAAAAATAGTGTCCCACTTGTTCATGGGCTGAACATTAAATAAACCTCCCTCCTTCACCCTTCATGCCCCCCATATCTCCCTGGCACCACCCCCCTCTCCTCACTCGGAGGACACTGTAACTTGGCTGTGCCCATCATTTATAACCCCGTACACCAGGGCTGAAGTCACATGTGTTTGAGCCTTTTCCAGGCAAATTTCACCAATCTCATTCACCATCACATCATTATACCTCTAAACATTAATTTAATCTTTAAAAATATAGTTTGCATCATTTTCATTTTCTTCCGGTGGGAAATGGATGGCCAAACTAAGACAACAAAGGGACAATATGTTTCCTGCCTGGTGTCTGCATGGTTTGTTGGAAATCTGGGCTGAGCGACAGCCAGTATCATCATCATCAACTCTTGCCAGCTTTTCATATTTAAAGCCAGCAAGGGTTTAATTACCAAATGATGACAGTGTCATATGGTACCATGATGGCACAGAAATGAGTGTGTGTGTGTGTGTCTGTGTGTCTGTGTGTGTCAGTCTCTCCCTGTCTCTGGTGTGCACATTTGTTTGTGGCAAATGTGTGAACACCTTTGTGTGTCAACATCATGTAGGTGTAGCTGAAGGCCTGAACAGCGAGGCAGACAGCGGGCAGGAGGTGTTGCACGGAAAAAACACAGTAAAACATCTGTAATTTGTAATTCTCTAGTATTCAATGGCTGCTCATGGATTAAAGATTAAAATCTATTGTCTTGACAGATGGGAGAGAGAGGGTAAGGAGAGAGGGACACTCATGCACATCCCATTTCCATTTGTATATGAGCAGCACAGTTTGGCTAATCACAGAGGAAAAATAAGCTGTCTGCTTGCCTCACTGTGGGCAATGCTACCACCAGCCTTCAATCCAGCCGTGGAAACATTAGAGATAGAAGACTTGTTCCGTTGTGATGGGACTGTGTCAGCACGCAAAGAGTATTTGTTTATTAATATTCCAGTGGGAATAAAGCACAGAGACGCAGTGTGATCAGCAGATAGGAATGCCAGTACAATAACTCCCAACTTCCCAAAACATTTAACCAGCTGTGAGGAAATGAGCTACCGAGATGCTGTGGATCACATCAAAAGAAAACACTTGAGTCAGTTGTGAAGGCCATGCAATGCTGCAAGTTAGGTGAACGGCAGACGGTGGTTACAGTATGACAGAATCTTTCTTTTTTTTTGTGAATAAAATTTGTCACCGGCTTCTTTGAAATGTTCATTTTACACAGAAAGAGCAGAGGATGCTGCATGGATGAATTTCTTGTTTAGTCTGTGTGGTCCGCACTGAGTGGGCTGTGTGTGTGTGTGTGTGTGTGTGTGTGTGGGTGTGTGTGTGTGTGTGTGTGTGTGTGTGTGTGTGTGTGTAGGGGGTAATGGTCTGGTCAGTGGAGTGAAGCAGACCACCTGAGAGTTGTTTTTGGGCATTAGTGTGTGTTCTTTCTCTCTCTCTTTCTGTGTGTGTGTGTGTGTGTGTGTGTGTGTGTGTGTGTGTGTGTGATATATGACACTGGCCATCTGAAGGAGGTGCCTTGCTCTCCCTCTGCAAGTTGCATGAAAGGGAGCTGAGAAGCCTGATGAATTAAAGCCTCTCTTCAATAAAACATCAGAGTCTTTCAGTAACACACGCTTGAGATGCCCCAGTAATTGACTTTTGGACTTTAGGATTTACATGAACCTCCAAAAGCAGCTTACCTGTGCAGCGATGCCCCTTGAGTCTGCGTTTATTCCCCACTGATGTGGATTTCCATAAACTTATGCAATTTCTTTTTTACCCCATCTCTGATAAATACAAAACTATCCACTGTAGATAATTTGAGGGATTTGTTGAAGTCTTCTTAAATAAAAAATCTTTCAGAATAAATCTTAATCCATCGATATTTGGCCCAGTTGTATTCTAATAAAGTCAGCCTACAGATTCCACTCAATGGTTGTTTGCTAATTGTAGGATTACCATAAGTATTAACATTGCTCGGATTTTATTTATCTACTTGAGGATATTCTATACTTGCAGTACAGTCAATTCAGCTGTTTGCTTATTAATGTTTGACATTATTCTATGGTTGATCCCGTTTAGCTGCATAAAACATGTCTTTTCTTTTTTAGCTAAATTAACAACAAAAAATACAATGTATCACATAAAAAACATCTTATTGGACCATAGAATAAGACACCCACACTCAGACAAGTACATTATATTGGATGTCAAACAACCACATTTGTGAGTGTCTGTCAGACTAAACATTATTCATTGCACTCGGTCAAAGTAGCCCAAGAGGCTTTGGTACCTTTTTGTTGTCTCACATTCAGAACCCAGAAGCTATTGAAGAGGGAAGGACTAATGCAACGTACCATTTATTGTTCCATTCCTCACAAATGCCAAGTAACATTTGCTCCTCATATCTTTCACCACATATGAAATGGGAATTCTGAGCAGGAATGGGAGATTATACTTACAATATTACACATGAGATCGCAGTAAGAAAATGTCCTAGAGAGAAATGGGGCTGTGCAAAGTTGTGAATTTACTCCTCATCTCACTCAGCACATAATAAACTCTTTAACAAGATGGGGAAAGTAAGAATGAAGGGAGATCTATGGTAGGGGCAGAGTAGCTTGGCAGATTTAATTAATTACCGCGTATTAAAATGTTTGTTTACAGAAGTGCGCAGCTACGAGAGGTCCGATGTTAATTAATTTAAGGCGTACTTCCCCCCAGCCTAAGCGATGTGTCACAAGCTGCAGAGCTACTCTCTTTGGCAGGGACTCTGCGTCTCATTGGATATCCATCAATTGCTCTGAGGTGTGTAAGAAACAAAGATGCACGCTGCACAAATTAGATTCAATGTTAACATTATTGCATATTAAGATTTCTAATTAGCGAGCAGAAGGAAAAGGTGAAGTGAGGAATATGTTGTGCATGGATGGTCATTCAGGAAACACAGCAGCTGAGGCATGAATGTTTGTCTGTGGAGCATCCACATTATTTTTGTTTCACTATTGAAATCACTGGTCCATGCTAAGGGGCTCAGATACTCGTGTCCGAAGCATTTGTTGACAGATTCGACGGCTGGACAAAGTCTGACTGCTTAACACGTGAGCAGCTTCTGTCTGGTCTCCAGAGGTTCCTCTTCGGACAATGATGTATCTGACTCCCATTCAAGGTCAGCTGGACTGAGTCCAGAACATCACCTGCAATCAATAGTGTGGGTAAAGCAGGCCCAACTGAACACATGTGAGGGCAAAGACACCACTCAGGAGCCCACTGTGGGGAAAAAAAGGCCTGCATGGCCCATTGCCTTGCTAAGACCAAACCACAGCCAGGTTTGGATGCCTGACACACTGGAGAGGGGTGGATAGATGGGGGAAATAGAGACAGAAAGAGTCGAGTTTTGAGGAAACAATACAACATATAAGAGGTGAGAAACAAAACCAAAATAAACGTCAAACTATTAACCACTGCCTTGTAAAATGCAGCTGATACCAGCGAGAGTCTTTTTGTTGCAGTGGGCTACGTGAGGACACATCAAGCGCACCACACGAGAGAGGGAGTCAGACCCAGAGAGACGGGGTGTTCAGTGAGGTGAGGAATGGCTGTATTTGTGGGGATGCATGTAATTATTTCCCTTCTTAGAGTAATTATTGGGCCTACTTGCTGTACTGTCAGCGGCTAAGAACCTTTCATCTACATGCACAGCACCAGTGTAATGTTCCACTGTGGTAATCTAACATGTGTTTCCCTCAAATTGCTCTCTTACCTCTGATCATGATTATCAGAGCAGAGCTCCAAATAAGGGCAAGCACCTCCTCCATCTTATAAAAACAGGCAACAAGACAAAACATGTAGAAAGAACTGTGAGACATGATAACATTTTTAATGATGGAGACTGCTGGTGGAAGAACATGGACATTTTAACTGTATTTCCAATGACATAGATATTTTTTTCCCTCCAAGTAATCTAAATTGTTTCATGTTTTCATATTATTGGCTTTATTTTGATAGTGATCAGTAGCGATGTGACAGGAGGGGTGCAACAAAGATGCCGAGCTGGACACTGTATTGAGGGAAAACAAATCCCAGCTGAGCAATTTGACATTATTCTATACAAACACACCACATCTTTCTTCCTCTTTCTCTCACACACGCAGACACATGTGCACCTTATCCTGCAAAGAAAGTGACAAAGAAAAACTAACCCATTTATCCAATGTAGACTGTTGTTGCTTCTGCTCAAACAGCCATGGTGTATTTTTTATTCCTAACTCTCAGCTGCCAACGGAGCTGCAACTGCTTCCTCAATCAAGACCTTGGAGTGCCACAGTGCAGACTCCACCGCTGAAGACACTGACGCCCGGGACACACGGGGTGAGGAAAAGTGGCAGATGCTTTACTGTGCATGGTGTATATGTGTTTGTGTGTGTGTGTGTTTGTGTGAACTCCTACTGTAAGTGGGATTTGAAGAATTGGCACAGTCATCTGAGCAGCGCTCCGCATCTCTCACAAACAAATGAAGGCCCAGAGCCTTAAAGTGAGATTGATATCTCTTTCTGAACTTCACAGGGAATGTTCTGAATATGGAGAGGGGTTCTTCAATCCCAGGGGATCCACAGGGCGCCTCTCCTCTTTTCCCCACCTCCACGCCAACAATAACAGGGAAAAATGGCCTGGGTACATCTTCTGTGTTCATCAATATTCACTCATTCATTGTGTGTCCTGGCAGCTGAAATGTCGACAAGCACAGCGCAATGGATGGGCCAGAAATCCACTTTGTTGCAGCGTGGAGGATGTCTGAAATTGAGTTTGGAATTAAAACAGAACAATCCCCAATTTTTCTGGATCGGAGGCAGAGCCATACATTTCACTTAGCAACTGAAAACTTTTCAATTTGTGTGGCGGGTCTTCAACAGAACCCAGCCAGTAAATAGGTCAAGGATGGATGTACCCAGGCTACATTGTCAAACAAAGAAAGTTGGGAACACATTCGTCAAACATCATTTGTTTCACATAGAAGGAAATGTTTGCAACTAAGGCTCTATACACAAATGCAAATAATGCATTTAATAGATGTTAGTTAGGTTTTTCCAAAGGAATGTCAGCTAACTTCTTACAAAGCTGGCTAGCTTGTAGTGGAAAGACGACAATAAAATCCAAATGACACCACACATATTTCCATTACAGTGTTTAGTCAAAGGAAACAAATCCTTGGGTGGGATTGATCACAGCCAAATGTAATGATTATTACCACTTGGTGACTTTGACAAAGCTGGCCCTGATTTGACTCATTGACCTCGTCCTGCATGGGTGACAAACTAAGCAAAAGTTTACGACACTGATGCAGCAAACCTCTGATCACGTCTCTGTTAAAACTGGTCTTTGGTAAATGTGGTGATATCTGCCAGGATCAATACACGCCGGTGATATGTTTTTAATCATGCACAATTGATGCTGTATGTCTGTCATTTTCATGGTGGTTGCACAATGCTGCTCAATGTCCACTCATGGGGTCAGGGATTTCTACTAATTTAATATTAATTAACCTCACTTTTTACACTATGATTTTCTTTTACAATTGTCAAATCTCTTTTTTTTTAAATAACTGATTATGTGTGACAGACACTTTTAAATTACTATATGAGTTGTATTAAGAATGTTCATCCTTTAAACTAACTATTGTGTTTACGTTTGTAGACATACAAACTTGTGTCCATCTTTATGACATTGAGAACATGTACAACTGAAGCTAATCCCCTTTTGCCCCCTTTTAATCCCACTCTCCCAAACCCACTTCATAATGATCTCCTCTTGAAAGGTAAATCAATTATATAACGATGACAAAAGAACCGTTTTGTCATAAAATGGTAATTAGCTTGGGTCTTGACCTCCCTCTTGGCACCTCGACTCCCCCAGCTGAGGACCGGGGCAGGTCCGCAGTTCACACTTAACGACAGGCAGGCGTAACACACTGGCTGAGCATTGTGGGGCCTTTGTCTTCATTCAGGGGGAGATGAAGTTCTCGCCGCCACGTTTATCAATCATGGAGGGGCTCCAGCTGTTCCAAGGGCTTCGGCCTGGCGTCAACAGCCGGCTTTACAAATTGTCTGTGAATAGCAAGGAAAAGGGACCCCCGCCACACACACAAATGCACACACGCACACCACCATGCACACGCAAACAACATTGGCATCAGCATACATGCACAGACCCGCATCACATGTACACAATCACACCATTCACTTTGATTTAACACACCGCCACAAACACATACACAAAAGCTTTCGGGGCGCACATGCAGATGCGCCAAAACAACATAATGCCTTCTATTGTTCACGTCTGGTGACTAATGTTTCTCTACAGCCTTTTCACAGGCACGACCAACCCTGCCGTCTGCTCGGTGCAATTACAAGATGGATTAACAGCTCTTTCTAACACTGTCATTATCACCTTGCATGCCTTGGAGGAATCTGAGAATGCTGCATTCCTGGGTGAGAATCACGTCCAATTACAGCTTAATGAATGAAGGAGAGTAAATATCCTGCCGAACAAATCAAGCTCACAGTGCAGTTTTGATGGCATTTTGTCTATATATCCTAAGCATTGATGTCTCAGCATGTCAAAGATCAACTAGACTACAAAATCAAACCCTTCACGTGAAGAATTATTATTGTATGTTTGCATGAATGATTTGTAGGCTTTCACTGAGATGAAAAGTTACATGTGTCAAAAATACAGATAGATGAACATGTGAATTAGTTGTTCTCCAAGGTCAAATAGTGATTGCATTGTTACTCTCACATGCCACGGTGTCAAAGCGATCTGCACTCGCACTTTTTCATCATATTCTGCACATCAAGAAAATAGCAAGAGAATGAAGTGAAGGAGACAAAGCGAGAAAGAGAAGAGAAAACAACAGAGAGAAGAAGAAGAAAGAAGGAGAAGGAGAGAGGGATACAAATTGATCGTTTGGTGGCCAGATCAGTCATAGTCATCCTGGGCGGATGGATGAATGTCTTTGATGGCCACTGCAGGTTCAGGCAGGGAGAGTGTCTGAAAACAAGAGAAATTGGTTTGGGCCCTCGGGAGGGGAATCAATGTGTGAGGGGCAAGTGCTGTAGTGGTGCTCTGTGCAGGGCTGTGGGGGTTGTCCAAAGTTTGAGGGGTCTTGAATGTGACAGCTATATTCTCTTTTGAAATATCCATGTTTTGTTTGCTTTTTAACAAAGGAAAACGTTCAGAGTTGAAAGGTGAATACTTTTAGGGTCAGTTTACAACAGTTGATGTATAATTGGCATATTTACAGGCAGATGTGTGGCATTTAGACATCCCAGTTACATACGTATTTTGCTAAGCCATAGATGCTCTTCCTGTAGGTTGCATGTAACTCTCCGAAATGCAACTATTCAAAAGCTTACATAACCAAATAGGTAGCCTGAACCTTTAGAAGTCATTTAAAAAAAGAAAGGAATTGAGAAAGAACATACATGTTTTTTTTAATCTTAATTCAACTGCGGTAGATCTTTAACGACAACCAAGTTCCTTCTGATTTGTTGTTGTGGGAATGTAACGTTGTTGGGTAGCTGTATTTTTTAAAGACAACAAACAGACTGACCTTCATCCACAAGTTTCCCATCTATTGCTTCCACACATTACTTCTCAGATGGTTTGGTAATTATCTGTTTAGCATGGCTCATTAGTTTCCACCATTTTACGTTAACAACGACAACAGTTTCCAAGGCATGACCTGCTGTGCTTCAGTTTAATAAGAACAGGTTGACTGACAGATCAATAATGGTATCATTACCTGACTAGCACGTTTGTGATGTATTATAAGATATAGCTTCCCGTCCTTTTGTAGGTTAATGATGTAATTGGAACATTAGCAATATTTGTTACAGAGCAGACAAAACAGCAATGAGAACGTGTTGTTCTGTAAACCAAATTATTGCTACAACATTCATTTTCTAATTTTTATGGAAAATCTTGCCGCTCCAAATCATATCCCTTCATCTTCTTTAGGCTGTAGTGCTGCAATTTTTAATCTTTGACCTGAGCTTGTGGGCGAGGAGGTGGTGAGGCAGTGTTGCACTAAGAGTAAAAAAAACTAAATATAATATAATATATATATATATGTGGGTAGCACCGCTGTACTTTCTCACTAATGGCAGCCCCTGTCTTTTTCCCGGTGGCAGTAATAGAGTTTTATTAACTGATTAGTCTCTATTTTCAGGGTGGAAACAAGAATCAAAATCTCATGCTAGTTAATGGGTCCGTTGTGACTTGAATAGTTATATGTGTTGGATTATGATTTTTCTGCAAGAGTCTCTTTGAACGATGATGCAACAGACTGTCAAGTCGACTGTGCTCTGGTAATGAGTCATATGACAACTCCTGGGGTTTCTCCTAACTATCCAGGCAAATGTCAGCAGTCTACCCCCCATTCCCTTTGATGACCTATTAAATATTATGAGGACCCCCTCCTGTGTGCACTGTAGTCTCACTCATATCAAGATGGTGTTTAATGCCCATGAGACAAACAACAGACAGATTAAAGCTATTATACTCTGCTGCACTCCCACATTCACCCTCTACAAAGTGGAGTTGTGATGAGTTATTTAATAGTTTTGTGGCTTAAAACCAGTTTATGCAGTAAAGCACAATGTTGGGTTATAAACGACATCTGAGAATTTATAGTACAGCGGTCTTTCAAAAGAGAAGGAGTCTTACTGACCTCTGCTGCTGCTCCATCTCCCAGCGTGTCGCTAGACGTAGAGAACTTACCTCCCTCTGATCCAGCAGTTGTTATTAATAAAGCTACTGAAACCTAATCAACTTCAAATACTGCTTGTCAGACAGACAATATATTAAGACAAATTATGATTTTATTCCCTGCCAAATGACAGGCTTCAAATTTCTTGAACATGGTCATTTTCTGGCTTGTGTGTCAAGTATAAGGAGCTAATTATATGACAATCTGAGCAAAAATAACTTCTCATTTTCAAGAATAATGGGAAAGAAATGTTATAGATTAATGGCACTATTTATCTTTTTTAAATTTCTGTCTTTCTCTGGTGATGGCAGCGCTCCCCAAGGAAAATATTCATAAAATGAAATTGAAGTCATAACTTAATAGGTTATTAAAATTTGTGAATGCATATCACTTCTCCTTTTGCAGCGCTGTAAATTTAAATTGAAGTTTGTGGCGTTCGGAGACACCGGCAGGAGTTTTTTATGGTGGCACAAGAGAGGGAGGACATGCATCTCTGTCAGTGGGGTATTTGCTATTCTAATTTTATGGCAGGCCAGATTATCGGGCAGGAATGTCAGTGTGCGCAGGCAGACTGCTGACAACACCTCAGCCCTCAGCGATGTGTTTCCATTAGAGAGAGCCAGCGTCCAGGGGTTTGTTCCCTCTATTATTTTCTATTTCCGTCTTTTATCTTGATTTAAACTGAGACTTTCTGCATATTCCTCTCCTGTCATTTGTCGCCCTTTCTCGCCTCCAGCCCTCGCACTTACACTCTCGCTCTCTTTCTTCCCTCCCTCTTGATCTCCTATTTTCTGTACTCTCACTCCACTTTCTGTCTATCGGTGCTCCTCAGGGGAGCTGAGGTCTCCACAGAGACGGAGGAGACAGAGAGAGACGCTACACAAATCTCAGGAGGTAAGGCGAGTGAAGGTGGGACTCCTATCTTTAGCCTACTATCTATGTATGGACACAGTGCCAAAGAAGGTAAGATGTATTGAGGTGATTGAAAGAGAGAGGGGGAGTGGTGGAGGTACACCCCCTCACCTAGATGGATGGGTGGGAGGTTTCTTTTCCCTCAAGGTCAGGGGGCAAATTTATTTATTTCCCTGGAAGTTACAATGAAATTTTACTGAGTACTTTGCTCTGATGATGAGAGGGATCAGTGGCCATAAATTTGTCTTGCCATTTGGTTGCCAGTGATGAACCATTTATTATGCCGCCTTCAAGGACACAGCATGGTATTTGTATGATAGTGCTATTCAATGTAATGATATCCATTTCATTGTGCCATATAACACAAATGAGAAAATTAAGAATAAAACTGCTCGGTGCCGAGCAGGTCTAGCTTTATTCATATCTATCTAATGGGATACGTACAGTAAATGTCACACAACATTTGTAATGCCCTTGTCCTGGTTAAAAAGTAGCGGTTAAAACACTGATGTTGTCTTGCCTTCGAAAAAAGAGCTTTTGGGGAAAGTGCAGCACAGGTGAAAAACTTCAGTTTTGGCCATAAAATACAACATTGATGTGAATTTCTTTGCTGCAGAATAGGATAATAAGAAATGACCTCCAAAAACAACACATTTAGCTCATTTTTTGTTTCTCACATTTATCATTCACAAAGAATGAGGCTCTCGGCTGCACATTTCAAGCCTTTTTTTGGGCTGCCTTTCAACACATGACAAACACCTCCAGGGTCCCTCAGAGGGCATGATGAACTAATGCTCTTTATTGATTGGCCATTTAAAAGCCTCTTGTAGCCTTGGGAGTATGTTAATGCTGTGAGGCCCTTTACCCCACTGCCCTGTGGTCCCCAGGGCCCTTGTGTGTATTCCTCAGTGGGCTATCATAGGGAGTTCATTAATGGTCAATTACTAATATCTGATGAGACTCATTGTGTTAGGACGACGCTGTAATGGGCATCTGTGTCTCTCCTGCTTTGCAAACAGACATCACAACAATGCGCAAGCTTTTACTGCAGCGAGATCGAAAGGAACGTGTGAGGGAACAACATCCCATTGTTTAAGTGTGGCTCTTATGTGGATTTAATGTTATTTATTTGACTTCTTATCTCAAATGATATGTGCACAACTTTTGCACAGGGGCCCGCAACGATACCTCTGGGAATTTTTCCTTCGTAATTTTCCATTTCTGTTTAGTGATCGTGCACGGTGAAAACCTTAAAGTATAACATATTGGAGCGCTCACACAATCCTGACCTGTTTATGCGAGGCGACGTGATAGGCTGTCAGGCCCCAAGTGGGAAGAGCCCCCTGAATGTGGTGAGGCATCCTTTGACTGCTGGGCTGATATTTGTGGATAATAAAAGGAATAAATCAGACAATGGGGCTGAATATTTCATTTGTTATCAATATTCCTTATGGGAAAGTAATACAGAAATGTAAAAACAGCAATTTCCTACCAGCCACTGCTGGGATTGTGCTTGAGCAGACAGGCTGTTTTCATGTCCAAAGATAAAGTGCATCTTTACCAGCCTATTCTCTCTGGTATAAATCTAACAGGCAGCTTATACATCACCTGTTCCAATGCAACATGGTTCTGCATAAGTATGCTATTGTAATATATTATTATTTCCAAGAATTTTCCTCCTCTCACTTCCTGTCTGTCAACATGTCTCTTTCTCCTTCTATAGCTGTCCCTCCTCTCTTCCTTTCATGTCCTCTATCTGCTCTCCAGAGGACAATATTCAATCTCTGGGACTTTGGTAACTTGTGATGACATTTATAATGACCCTCACTTTTTGCTCCTTCTGGTGATGGATCCCCTGAGTTATCTGTCCCTCTGCTGAGAGGTGAAGATTACCTCAATGAAATGGGCCTGTGAAGTGATAACCACCCTGCATTGTAGGCTACCTGGCTACTTTACAAATGTCTGAAAATAAACACATTAGGGTAGAGTAGAGGTACTGTGCTCAACTGGCTTTGGTCCCAGACTCCGTCAAAGTTCGGAATGCAGCTTTGTGTATACTATCGCTGATAAGGAGCTAATCAAAAACAAAAAGGGATACCAAAGGGAGTCAAAGGCCACAACGTATCAACATGAATTCATGAGCAATTAAGCTTTTGCCAACTTAAATCACCAGTTTCACTTTTCAACAGACTGATTTCAACTTCGAAGAAATCCATGATGTCTTTGTAGATATATATCTAAAACAAGTAGAAGACGTGACTTTTCCTCGATTTTTAAGTTGTTTTCAGGTTTTATGCTCATGATGAATACAAGGCAACATGTAGACAGTAATGATCCCAGCAGTAAACTATTTGTGCAGACCTCCGATGCCAGGAAAAAGGCCTATTTGGTGGGCTTTTTATGCCAACTCAACACTCTGTCCCACAGTGCCCCGTCCCATCTGTCAGTGGACCCTTTAGTGGCGGGGAGCACGGGGGTGGCAGGGGCTGAAAGCAGGGCAATTGGGATCAGTCTGTGTCTCACTGCCATTATCAGTTTTTCCCTGACAACACATCTACTTTTCACTTTCACCCCAGAAATGGGGGAGGCGGACGGGGCCTTCAGAGATGCAGTGGCAAGAGCAGGAGATGATGGACATGAAAATGAGCTTCTTTTTTTATACCCAGCCTTCACTGAGTGGATGGAAGAAATTGTGGTGTCATATCTTGTCAGAGCTTGGCTCCTGGCCAAGAGGATATTCATGCTGAAGTGTGTTCAGACACCTTTACTACTTCTGGTTTCACGTAAAACAAGAGGAAGAGGCAGGAAAGTGCTGCTTGTTACACATAACTTAACAGAGGTTAGCAGGAATTTATCATAATACACTGCAAACGTTTGCCATGGTAAATCAACATAGTCAGTGGTCCTATGTCAATATTTGTCACATAGGACCAACTTTCAACTTCCTCAGCAACATTTATATTGAACAACTAATTTAAGTTTGCAGCTCTATACACATGTTAAACATTGCTGCAATCGCTCACTGTGTCTTCCATCCTCAGACAGAAAGATAGTTGCAATAATATTGGCCTTGTTTTGTTACAAGTGTATTTTACATTTTGTTCAGGCTCTGATGCTCTAAATATTTCAGGATGAAACATGTGACACATTTAATATAGCTTTGGTACAATACAGCAAATGGAGACATTAGTGTTTAATATTTTATTTTGTCCCACAAATAAATCTACACACTGTGTTGAGTTAAAACGACTGTAACTGTGAATTCTGCCTCTCAATGGATTCACAACACTGTTAAACGCTCCCTTTAAATGTTCAATTTTATTATATCAGAAAAAGTACAACGTTTTGTGCCCAAATCGGCTCAGAGGTGACGGAATCAGGTATGTGTCCCACCCATAGGTGTGGCTGCACACACGGGATCAGTATACACCTCCAATCCAGCCTCAAAACAAGATTAATAATATATTACAAACTAACATTGACATTTTAAAATAAGCATTTAACAGTGTTGGGATCACTTCAACAAATAAATAAAATAAATGTGGCTGTGTGTCTGTCGGGATACAGCATCAGAATTTTCATATTTAATTGAATATAATTAAGACATTTTAAATACCAAATGTAATATTAAATGCAGAGATAATAGTACCACAACTGGAAAAATAGTTTGTATTATTGCTAGTTTTTCTCCACAGGTTAAGCGACTCTGAATGATTTGGAAAGTGGACAGAGGTGCGGGCCAAGGGCCGCTCTTCTGATCATTGATGACCGTCAGCCAGTGCAGGCCTCTAGTGATATGTGGGCCCTCCAAGCTCCGGTAGCCCCACCATACCACACCCTGGGGTGCAACAAATATCAGCATTGTAATTTCACGCCTGTGATTATTATCGCGAGCTCTATCTCTGACTGGGAATCCTCCACCCATCCTCTTTAGTCCTCCCAGCTGAGATACTGTTTAACAGCCTCTCCCTTGGACCTGTGCTCCTAAACAGACAGACACACACACACACACACACACACACACACACACACACACACACACACAAACACACACAATCTTTTAATGTCTGCCCTCCATGGGCCCGTTTTAGGCGTTCTCATTTCTTCTTCTCTCATCTTCTGTTAATTCACCACCATCTGCCTCAGCATCTGTTTGAGGAGCCAGAAAAAGTGCTTTTTCCCGCTCTCGTTTTTTTTCTTCTTTTCTCGATCTCTCACCCTCTCGCCCATTTAAATGCCATGCAGTGGCAGCATCCTCTTCAGTCTTTGTCTGGCCTTCTGCTCCACCCCCTCTTCTCACTGGCACTGGTTTAGCATAAAGAAACCTTGATCCCTCCCCCTCAGACTCCTTTAAACACACAACACACACACACACATGCACGCACGCACGTACGCACACACTCACTCACACACACACACACACACACACACACACACACACACACACACACACACACACTTTGTACTAAAACTCTTCCTCTCCAGCTCATCATACACAGGACAGAAAGGACAGTCACATCCTCTCCATTTCAAAGCACTTTACAGGCAACAGGGACATGCAAAGTATTTTTCTCATAACTAAATATTTGACAAAAGAATCCAACTCACCCTCTTGTGTTTTCAAACAATCAAACTACTTAGGAAATATTATTGCAGTAAGCAATTCAGGGAAAAGGTGAGCTTCATGAGGAGGATTAAAGGAAGATGCTACCTGCTCGCTACCATCAACTCCACACCGTGAATCCATCCATCCCTGCATTATATTTCATGCTTCCAGAGCCCTCTTGCTCCCAGTCTTTTCTTTTCCGCCTCCTGCCTGCTCTCCTATCTCCCCTCTCTCCTTTGAGGTTTTAAGCAACAATAGCACTGTCCACTCCACAGCCGGCATGACCCACAGGATCCGTCCCTGCCAGAAGAGATTACAAGCATTCTTCGGCCAGGCTGGAGTTGTCGGGGAGATCTGTGATGCTGGGAGCTTTCTGAAAACACTTTTATGAACATGTCTGTGCCTTTTAATGGAGTTTGATTTTTATTGGTTTTGATGGAGTTTGTAAACAACACATTATTTATGTTGGAGAAGAAGAACAGGCCTTACATTTATCTGTAGTACTTTAGCTAAGTGTTGAAATTAGCATTTGACTGCAGGGAAGTGAGCATCCTCTTGCAGTTTACCAGTAAGAAACATGAATTTAGCAATAATTTGTGTTTAGTGCTTCTTGTCCTCCATTGTCGAGGAATCATATATATATTTTTAGTTACCTCGGGTTAGCTAACCAAGGATGTAGGTAATTGCCTGCAATGAGAGTGATACAACAACATCTCTGTAACTACCATAGCTGCATTTTCCATTTGATCACTGCTTTGTTTATATTTTATTTTATTTGCACAAACATAATACTTAACCAGGAAAAAGTGACAGTAGAGGTCAAGAGGCCACAGAAAAACTAACAAGAACAAAAATGGGAAAACAAATTACACAGCATAATTTAGAAGAATACAGCAAAAGAAACAAAAACAAGAATCACACAAAATAAGCAGAAAATCGTACTAATCAGTCTACGAGGAGGAAAAACACAAAAATATATGTATATATATTTAAATATATATATAAACATATCAAGATAATTATATAATTATATGTAATGATTATGACAGTATAACAATATTTGTGTTAAACACATCCTCCTTAGCTCTTTTAATTGGTCAAACCCCCTATTTCTATTTATTTCTGCCTCTAATTCTTTCAGTTTCTTCCTGTTGTGTTTACATCTTGGGAGTGACATGCATCCTCTCAGGCCCACTGGGACCTGCAGATTTTATTTAGCAGCTCTTACAGACGGTATTAAACACCCTCCACTAACACTTCAGGCCATGCCACAGGCTAGAGGTATTAGTGTCATCTAATTCAATACAGGCCTCTGCTCCCTGCTTCCCCTCAAGCCAACATGGATTGGACAGCTTTGTGCAATATGTTAAAACATATGGGACGATGCTTGGGACTCTGAATAGACATGTGATCTTTGACACTGAAGCCACTTCAGATAATTGTGATTATAATTCAGTTTCTTCTTCTTCATCGTACTATTTGTGATATTATCTGTCTGTGGGCAATGATGTCTTCCCTCCCTCCCTTTCTCTCATTTCCACATTCTCTGTGGGGAGCTTTTGTCTGATAAGTTGTCACATTAAGTGCTAACTTTTGGGTGATCGCTGGGCTTTTCTTTCTATCTCTTTATGGCCAGACCCTAATAGCTGTCCTGCGGCAGCGCCCCAGGCAATCATGTTACAAATAAACAGGCTGACACAGTCATTTACTCAAATCGTCCCTATACTATTCACAACCCTCCCCTGGTGATGATCCTTCGAACAACAATTATTTCAAATGTCAAAGATCCAAGCCTTCGGGGCATAGCCAAATGAACATTAAAAATCTATTACCGAACACTTTAAAATATATATGTAGGCTTTTTTTATTTCCCTATCACAAGATTAGAATAAAGAGGGTCTGTGTAGCCAAACTTAGAATAAAAAGAGAAAAGGAAAAAAAAGACCAAGCTAATATGATATCATAGTATTTAATCAACATCAATTGTGGCAAATTCTTTCCATGTTTGACGCTGTAATGTGGATATAAGTCACCGGGGCTGCAGAAAGCTCGAAGGTGATTTGCCCACAGAGGTTTGTGTTTGTGTTTCATCTCCTTGTTTCCTTTTGTTTCACGTGACTCCGTCCGGAGGGGTGGCCTCTGATTTGCTGTCACACCGAGCTGTTCTACATGACCTCTCCTAACCTCATCTCATCTCTCCGAGGACTCCCAGGAACCTTCGGCCGACCCTGCTGATGAGATGAAGATATGTCCACCTCAGCCAACTGAAACCTCTGGGCGATAATGGTTCTGGAGTAATCACAAAAGTCAGAGTTTGACCTGTTTGATTCTTTGATTATCACATTTAAAGTTAAGCAATGGTAGAAATTAAGAAAAGTCATGAACAAACAGAAGAAATAGGAAATGTTTTAGATTGAAGATGTCTGTCTTTGTCTGCACAGTTGCTTTGTTCAACAACTTCCTGTTTTGCCTTCTTGTAAGTGAATTGTCCAGTTAAGATATATAAGCTTAATATAAAAGTATTGCTTGGAGTATCAATCTATTCCGTGTGATTGCCCTCTTGTGATGGGCCCAAAATCCATCCAGTGATGATGACATCCATCTCTTCCTTTCTATTGCATGTATTTGTTACCTTTGGCCCAGTAGCAATAAATCCAATCTAGTCTCCTGGATGTGGACCGCTGACCACTGCCAACTGGTCAAGGAGAGTAGCTACAGTTCATTTCACATCAACGCCTGTCATGATTACAGGGAGATTAAATGCCTCCACTCCTACTTTACAGCTTCTCTCATCACATAAGCATACACATTTTAGATCCAATATTATATTATTTTATATATTACATTGTTTAGTGTTCGGAACATCTACTCAGCATTTGTAGAGTTAACTTAACTCTGGATTGAGTGAAATCTTTAAGATTACACTCTGTCATAAATTACAGTTTCATAGCTGTTTTCTTTAAATGAACTTTGACAGTGTTATTGTGATGTTTCATAACTCTCTGAAATGTAACGATGAATATCTAACACACACTTAAACTCCAGAAGGGACCCGTTCTCTTTGAACCGACATCCCCTTTGCATTACTTTGGTAAGTAAAAAAAAGAGCGTATTCTTGTATTCCTTGCTGTGATTTAACAGCATTGTCTGCTTTTTTTGGGAAAGCTAAATATGTTTAATTCTATTTTCCTATTTTTAACTTTGACCCCACAACTTTGCCTCTATATCCAATATGATATTGGCACATGTTGACTATTTAAATTATACTATCAGAAAGTTAAACACCTCTCAAATCTAAAGTTGTATATATTGTAAAGTTGTATAATATTTACAGGATTAGTGTGGATCACTCATGCTACTTAATTTACGTACTGTATTTATCATGAATATACCATTTGAATGTCTGACCATGACAAATATTGCTACATATCGTTCATGTTTGAAATACTTTGTTGAAACATAAAACAAGTTTTATTAAGTTTTTATGTTCACTGTGTGTGTTATTAGATGTGATTCATGATCTCTTTTTATCAAAACCATATTTACCACTTACAGAGCACCACTTACAATGGGGGCAGCAGTTGTATTGCTACTGTGGGGAGTTCCTTTCTAAACAAAACACACTAGTGTTGAGTAAAACTATCAACAACTGACAGTGTCAAGGAGTATTACATTTGAACTACTGTCAGTGGTAACTTCATTGTAGTGGCAAAATACAAACAATAGATAATTTGACATTGTGGTTTGGACTCATAAAGACACTTTTAGAGTGTTGCAATGATATCTGATAGTGTTGAATATTAGACACAATCTCTATTCTGCACAGACTATGGTGCTATATGAGAGACTAAATTCAACTTACGAGCACCCATGACTCTCATCAGCAGTGATTTCTTCAACCGATCACAACCATTCCCAGGGGAGCTCTAAGTGGAGCAGATGGTAGACAAATAGCTTGTAAGGGGGAAAACATTAAGGAGTTTTATAGGATTTTCATCAATTACCTGGCCTAATGTATCAAGATAGAGTAAAAAAAATGTTATTTGTAATGTTTTTGACAGCACCATCAATATATTAATAACAGCATTGTAAGACATCAATCTTAATCTCCAACTTCTAAGGATGTGCCTCAACAGCACCACACCTGACAGCAAAAGTTGGATTCTCACTCCTGTAAGAGGCCCAGTCTGCATTTTCATGTATCATACAATAATTTCTGTCACAGCCCTCATGTTGGGCCTCCAGTACATTCCATAATAGCAGGCAATGAGCGAGTCATTGTCCTGCATTAGCATGTTACGGTACAGGGAGTTAAAGAGCCCAATTTCATCTCTGCCCCACATCCTTCTTATGGGATTGGCTCTGATGGGCCTGTGTGTTGGACGGCTGGTTGCTGGCTTCATAAAGGATGATATGAGTGTGTCATGGCTTCATAAAGCAGTAAAACATGCTTTTTGGAGCCGGGAAAGAAGACTAAACTCAGACCTATTACAAAACAACCCATCAATATGAGTTAAACATGTTGAACCATTTCTTTCATTCTAGTAGAGACCCTGCTTTAAATAACCTCTGATTCAAATTATTGATTACATTCACTGGCTAAAGCGATTAGAAATAACAGAAGTGTATTTTTTATTTATTTTCTTCAAAATAACAATAAATAAAATAACTAACCACAGATCACTGTGCAATATTAGATTTTTTTTTTGGGGGGGGGGGGAGACGACGACGACAACTAACAAGTCCTAGGCTTCTCCTCCCTGATAAACAACAAACGATAGGAGAAATACCACCACCAGAGAAGAAGCTACAGGTGAGGCTGCGACTGCTAGGACAGCGCTCGAGACCGGAAACAGGCTTCAATCCGGAAATGATACTTCTTTGGTCGAGGGGTGGAGTTTACGGGGCGGGGTTAGCACCTCAAGTACAATTAAATTAAGGAGTATGCTTAGAATTCGCTTTATTTTGTACTTTAGTGCAACGCTATTTTTGCATCCATCTTAATGCATGCCAAGTGCCACATGCACGATGTTCGTGACCTTTACATTCGGGGCAGCTGGGTCTGCTTAACATGCTAAATGCTAACTCCCAGAGGATCCTGCAGGACGGACTTCCAGCGTCCACTGAGGACTTTCTACCTCCAGTCAGGTGCGTGAGGACTTTCTGCTGATTTTGACTATATATATATCCGTGATGTGACGGTCGAGTCTCATTTCAGCTGAAAACCTTTTGAATTTGAGGAGCGCGGTGGGACCTGACGAGCCGAACGAGTAGAGGAGATTAACCTGGAGGACTTCCGGTGCCGTTCAGACAGGTGAGTAAACACCACTGCTGAACTCTGACGCGAAGGTCAACAACCACTTAAGCCGTCTCGCGACGTAGTTGCGCGTGCGCGCTTCGCGGTGTGTAAAACCGACTCCGCCTCTTCTTTGCTGTAATATGTGTGTTTTTGCTCGCAGCAACTTTGGAGTTTATATTGTCCACCTTGTCTGCTTTGGTAATTTTTTTTATTATACTATTGGTTCTAAAACCATCATGTTTTATTCATTGCCCATGCTTTTTTATTTATTCTCTAAGTGTGGTCTATTTTCTGGTTAATTATTGTGAGGCCACACTGCTAGGTAATTACATATTTATATATTTTATAATCAGTTTAATGTACAGACTGCAGATACCCCTCTGTTGGTTTTGACAGAGGGTTTTTTGTTGCTGATGTTTCACATGAATGAAATCTAGGTTGTAGCTTAAATATGTTCTTCTAATTCATCAGTAGCACCATGTCACCATTTCCCCTTTTTAACTGACCTACTTTATTACTTTTACTTTAGTAGGCTTTAATTTTTAGTTATTTTTCTTGAGTTTGACTTATTTCACTAACACACATAAGAGAGCACCAACAGTCATATTTATTCGAAGGTCTATATGTTATTTTTCAGGTTATTTTTCAACTATTATTTTCCTCCAGAGTCCTAATTAATATGTTAAGATTTCTGTAATTAAAACGCTCCTGGTGTAAATGCAATATTCAACAGTTCTCCTGACAGTGATATATTCTACATGGATTATCCTCAGTGATTTTGACTTGCTAATTAATCAACTTTATTTATGATGATAAAAGGGGGAAAAAAACTGATGAACAGACTGCCTCAGTAATCACGATGTAGTCAAGTAAACTTCTGAAATATTTATTATTTCATGTAAATGCTCAGCTGAAGACTGTGGATTTAAGTTACTTCTTTTTGTAACGATAAAAATATAGTTAGTGTACTGCAGTCTTTCAAGAAACTTTGTCTCGGAAATGTGGGTAACATTTAATTATATAGGCTACAGTGATTATAAATCCAATGTATTATAACGGTTTACATGCATGTCATTATTCAGACGTGTGTGTATATACAGTTGTTATAAATGTGTTTAAAACTCACGAAGACACGTTATTGTTAAAGATTAAAACTTGAACTCGTAAATAGTAGTTTGACAAAAATAAATCTTGTCTCACGGTAGCACTTAAATGCCGTAGTAGCACTTAAATGTCCCTTACCGATAGCACTTTGTTGTTTAGCACTTTAGTAGCACTTATATGGCACTTACGGATAGTATTCTGTAGTTTAACGTTATTGAAGAAATTGTACTTGCTTGATTCTTGTTGTTCTGAGTTTGGACTCATGGTTTAATGCACTTATTGTAAGTCGCTTTGGATAACAGCGTCAGCTAAATGACATGTAATGTAATGTAATTTGATTTCTTGTGGAGTTCAGCTTCATCTCATGGTCTTCATCAGTGTCTGCATTTTGCTTATAGTATTTATAAATTAATAAATAAAAACAGAATTAATATTTTATATATAATAATACCTTGTTGTTATAATAAGTATAATTATTATTATACAAATACTATTTCACATGCACATTTTGTTTACAGTTAAAACAATTCATTATCTGTTACAGATGCTTCATATGATTAGTTATAGTTGGCCTTCCCTAAAACCCAAATTATTCTCACGAAGGCACCAGATCTTTAGTTATTCCAGCACAATGAGGGCTAATCTATAAAGTTCTCCCTGAAATAAAGAAATATGTACACCCACTTCCCAAGGCTCCTATGCTTAGTCCTGCCCATTGTGTTTTTTCTGCAGTTTGTCTCTATTCATTTGCATATTTATGCAAGGTTAGTCGGGAGAGACTTCTATTACTGCCACGAGTACATTAAGAAAACCATTAATCACGATGTAATACAGAGTGAATCAGCGACACACCTGTCCTGCTCGCTGGGGGCCTTGTTACTTATCACTCACACTGGGCAGGACAGGGACATGAACCTGAGGAGGGCGTCCAGACCTGCCCTCTTCAACAAGACCGATACTGTTCAGTCATGGTTACAAAATGTTTTCCAAAACTTGTGACTTGACGTTCTCTTTTTTCTTTTTCTTTCTGTTCTAATGCTTTTTTAGTTTTTCACTCTCCTCACTGGAGGTTTGAAGTGGATTTGACATTGTTTCATGACCAAATTATAGTTTTCACTCGGAAAATATTGAAAAATGAATAATTATTGGTCAAATTAGTCAAATCCCTCAAGAAAGATTAATGTTATGATTTTTGCTGAAATCTGAGGTGTGAAATTGTTCTATTTAGTTATTTATGCTTTAACCTGTGGCTAAATATAGCTTAACTGATGGTTGTATCACCAATTAACCAACGCATCAATTACAGGTTCTTAAAATGCACTTAGACCAAAGACACGCTATCATTCTAAACATCATAAGAAAAAATGGTAGGAATTAGCCAACCATCAAGGAAATAAGCAAATAAACAGACAGGATAATGTAATAGTTGTGGTGACGCTCCTGAAGTTGATGTTCCACCTACCTTTTCTGTTTTTGTGAAAGGAACATTAATCTGACGCACCAGTGGAGCTCTGTCTAATGTGAAAATGTAGAGTTTTTTTCCCCTCCTGCTTCTGCTAGGAAGAGGCTTCTATCACACTAATGATAATAAATGGCAACTAATGGGATGACCAAACATAACAAATGGAAAGTTTTAAAGGTATGGGGCCACATTAAATCTGCAATGACATCCGCAAGTCATAGCTGTGTCTGTGCTAAACAAGAAAATTGATCACAGTCATGAGCAAAGTTTTAGCTGTTCATAATAACGTACATCATATACATCCAATGTAGTTTATTTTTTCATGTGTCCCAATATTGTAATTTAGTATAGGGTTCTTTATAATGTGGTGATATATTGACCTTGCACTGTAATTTAAAACTGCCACTTCAGGTTGTCCTCATTTTAAACCTCGACAGACAGGAATGATTTGTCCTCAGGCATTAATGGCAACTGTGCCAAGACCGAGTCAGTTTCTGAAGATGGCTAAGAAAGAAAGTAGAAAGTCCTTGCTTTGGATTTTGTCCTCTTTTCTACATGTTCTATTTTAATGTGAGATATACTTATTCTATATACACATTTGTAATTAAGTGGAAATGTTATGTACTTTACTTGAGTATTTACTTTTCCCGGTACTTTCTACTAGTGGTCTAATGCTCCAAGAAACATTAGCATTGTTTTTTTTTTTGGTGCAGTTTCTGGGTCACGGATTCAGTTTGCTTTGTTTTGCACATCGTGGAGAACAAATACATAATACTCTTTACTTTATTTCACACACTTTAATTACTTTACTTGCAATTTGTTCACACAAAGGATATGAAAGCATCGTTATGGATAAAACTATACAACAGTATATACAAAAGATAACACTAGCTTTACCTCAACCATCTACAACAGTAAAATGCTACTTACATCAGTAATCATAATGCAGTGATATGAGGGTTTAACACTCAAAGGGGGCATTTTTCAGTACTTTTTGTAAATGTTTGCTCATAATAATTTCATACTTTTACTTTTGTGTAATTGAGTATTGCAGTTTTGCTATTTTGATTGAAGTTAATGATGTGAATACTTTCTCCACCAGTTATGCAGTTGCTTCTGTATTTCTTTGTATTTTATCTAATATAAAAAATTCCAAATAGACAGACTTGGATACTATACCGTATTTTATAAGCAAGGTTTTTGTATGGACGTAAAGAGCATAGGGGACTGGTGTATCTTCTAAAATGCTACACCAAGAATTTCAGGTCCGTGTGCGTTGGGCATTGAGTGGAACTGCATCTGTCTTAATGATCGTGCTCCTTGAACTGATTTTTGTTTCACAATAATCAATATCAAAGTCGCCAGTGGCAGCAAAGCCCGAGAAAGGGGGAGTAAATGTAGAGAGGCATTCTTTCTCTGCATCGGCCTTGTCAATGTAACAGTGCTTTTAGAGTTTGGCCCTGAGCATCTAAACACACTCTCAATCACTCTTGAAATCCTAGTAGGCCACACTTGGCTGCTATTGTAACTTAGATACAGTCTCAATTTGTATGTTGTCTCTCAGTAGACATGGGAAAAATGAATGGATTGATCTCCCGTCCCAGCCCAACAGTTACAGCACATCTGTTTTCAGACAGGATTTATAAAAAGTGTCACTGCTGACAAATAAACAGGTATGTTCACACCTTGTGTTCTTGATTATATTGCTGCCTGTGCAATGGCTTCGCACTTCCTCCATTTAACATACCATGGAAATACAGCTGAACTGTCTTTGCAGCCATTTGACAATTTGGGAAACTGTGTCTATCACACAAAAGCAAGCTATATTTGTTGGAAACAGATGATGCAAAATATATGTAAAAGGGAAATCAGAAGATACTGATTGGCTCCATCTAACTGCAGAGTCCCTTCAGGGGACTGTGAATGCTGCAAATGCATAGCCGGTCTTACTCACACAATGCAATTCTGATTAATTTCTTGGCATTATCATTGTAATCAGACTTATTCAGATTATGGTCCGATGAGGTAAAGGGAGGGTGTGAGAGGCGTGCAGGCCCGTTTGGCCCCTCAGTGACCAGAGAGGAGGTGATAAATGACTACAACGCTCATCCCTGTCAGCAGTGGGAGGGGGAGAAGCAGCCCTCCCACTGTGAGCTACATCATCCTAACAACATTATTCTTTTCATGCGGCTTGTCGATAGAAGCCCTGTGTGATTGGCATGGGGATCCGCTCAGGTTAATTGGAAGCCTGAACTGTGTAACGGCACGGGAAGCTGAGCAGACATTGTCCCCCTTGTAATAACACAGGAGGCCTGTGTGTCTGTGTATCGATTACATCTTAGGTTCATAGCACCCGTATGGGAATGAAATATCAGAGGACAGGTTATGGATGTTGCCATCAATGGCACTGAAGGAGCGGAGATGGGCTACTTGTACCAAAGGAAAACCCTGAAATGAAAAGATGACATTATAATAGCATCTTTGATCAACATCCTAAAGCATCTTTGATATTGTTCTATTTAAAGCTCAGAAGTAAGTTTTGAAGTTAAAGGAATAGAACTGATTGAAAGGCGGAGGTATACGCACCTGTTTGGCATGTGACAGGTGTATTTGCCCTCGTGTCCGAGCTCCGAGGGCACAGAAATGCTCTGTCTCTTCCTCTCAGTTTGACCCCCCACTTAGTTTTCTTTTGATCAAGGGCCCATAGCTTGCACTAGATGAGAGACACATGATACCCCATATTGATGGTAACCTGACACACAGCCTCCTACTTGGAAGCATGGCGTACAATCGTATGGACCAGGCCACCCTGGTCAGCGGTGAGATAAAGAAGACTGAGTGAGTGATAGTGCTAATATGCAGGAGAGGGGAGTGAAGGTATGTTATTGTTTGCTATTCTCAAAGTTTTTAAAATAAGAGAGAAGAGATGGATTATCTGTAATGTTGTTGCATTACTCTCCAATGAAAGAACCTGCCAAGTTTGTGAAGTGTTCATCTCTTCCCACAGTCACATTCTTATTATCGTCTCGATCATTCCAGGTGGCACCTTGATGCATTGTTTAGCGACCAAGGTAAAGGTTTTGACGCCATAACTCAAAGATCTTGCTTATTAATTTAGAAATTAATTACAAACACAAAGTGACATTTTACAAGAAATGTTTAGCATAGCATGAATTATCGCTGCTGTAAATTGGATGCAAGCGACGGAGTGCAAAGCCTTGACTTGAGCTCTTTGTGATTAATAAAAGAAGCTTTCACTTCAGTTTTGAAGCCAGTCATGATGAACGATACAAGGAAATGAAACAAAACTCCTCCTCCAGATGAAGGACAAGCAATTTTAAGGGCGGATGTACATTTTAAAAGGCATATTAGATTAAGAGGAATCAGGGCTATCATTTATTGTATTTGTTGTTCCGTCTGACAGTTCAGTGATTAATAGCCGATGAAGGACATCATTTAAGATGGAGGTCACACATTTATTCAGTAGATTGCAATTTCTGCCTTTTAATATGTTAAACAAGTCAGTATGTCAGTAAGTTTTCTTTTCTTTTGCTGATGATCACATTATTGTGTGACATTCTGTCATAGATAAAATGCCCGCATTAGCAACTGCACAGGCAGGCAATGACTTGGACACCCTCACTCTGTTCTGTGGAACACAAACAGGAGGTCCAGCTCCGTCTCCTGTGGAGCAGAGGATCTGGATTCTACATGAGTGACTGAGACACAGCATCCTCCATGCTGCCTCTCATAGCCCCCTCATAGAGCCCACAAGGCCCACCACGTGGCTCTCAGCGCTGAGGTCCAGATTGTGCCACTGGGCTGGTACCGGACTGGAGGTGGGTGATGGAGCCCCAATCCATCTCCCACAGGAGCCCGATGACGGGAGCATCGGTTGCCCACTCCTCGGCTCTGAGCACACTCAGGAAGATGGATTGGTTGGCCAACTCACCAAAGGAGGCAAAGCATGCCGTTAAGAGCCTGTGCATCACTTGGCTGCTCATATGCAAAGTTTGATGAAAGAGGTTTTTCTGGGAGCGATGAATTAGGGCTCCGCTGTGAAATTAGATTTCTGGTGAAAACCTTGCAAGGTTTAGAAGTAGCATTGTTCCTTCACTGTCGTACAGCCCAACAGTAATCATATAAGTGAAATTATGTTGGGAATTTAATAATGAATGATGGAGGTGAATGTCAGAATAGTTGTTGGACCGGTACAAACAACAGCCTCATGGAGATTTAATGGTCCAAATGGAAATCAAATCAAAGATGCTGTATGTAAAGTACAGGATGACTGTGCATAGTGTGTACTACAGAGAAAAGAAGAGGCAGAAGATAATGCAACTGACATGGTGCGAACATATTGTTACCAACAATATACTGTTTATATTTCTCAATTAGTCTGGTGGAATAAGTAGCCAACAATTGTCCAGTAGTGTTGGAATACATATGTCATATGCTGCAGTTTGTACAGTATGTGAGGGGAGAATGGATCAGGACACACACACAACAAACAAATGGAAAGCCTCAGAAATATTTCCCTCTGATGAAATAAATCTTGTGAAAAAATGGTCTCATCTCCAAATACAGCCCAAATTGCTCTGCACTTTATTAACCTGATACACTAAAGATCCCGCCTCCTCCTCTCTGTGACCCAAACCTAAAACGGCGGCATGAACGCTGACAAATTTGACAAAGGGAATTTGCTCAAAAAACACAGCCTCTATTTGGTCAGCCAAGCGGCAAATATGTCGGATGATATGGTTTATTAGGCAATCCATTTCTCCACAATAGTGGGGCCATCTGCAAAGGTTAGCATGCATAAGGTTTGTATGGCAAATTCTATCTAATCTGCCTTCGAAGAGCCGCCGCAAAAACTCAGTGGCACATTTTTCATGTACGTACGATTTGGAATGCAAATAGAATAGCTGATGAAAGAGGTGACCTTCTAAGTGCAGAGCAGCGGGAGCTTTGTGGAATATGCAGAGGCAGAATAGAATAGAAAAGAATGAGTTACTGCCACTGCCACCTCAGCTGCATTGTAATATACGACTGTGGCTCAGATACAAGTGAACCTGGCCTCAAGAACATCTAGGTTAATCTTTGAGGATGGCACGTCATGTACTCAGTGCAAAAGAAATGGCTGAATCGCAGAATTATATGCCTTTTTATGCACCGAATAAACCCCCAATGTCAAACCAAATACTTGTAAAAGTATTGCAGAGTAGTATTGTGTATGACCATAATAAGTTTTTGCATAGATAGTCATGACAAATAATGTCCAGACTTCTTACTAGATTGATTGTTTTACTTTTGAGACAAAGATGACTGACATTAATTTGGATTTATGCCCTCATAGCGCATTTTGTATAATAAATAGCGGCATGTATGGAACATTAAGTGGCCAATCCAGTTGATGGATGCTCTAACATCCTCAAAATCTAACTCAAAATGAAAGTTGGAACAAGATATTCCACGATATAAAGGTGAGACTATATGTCAATAGTGTTGCGTACAGACTCTTTTGTCATACGTAGTGCAAAGCTTGAACACATAGACAAATGGGTGAGGTGTACCATGGTCACTGAGCCGTGCATGTCTCATCTGTAGCCAGCTTTGGCAGAGTAGTCATCTTCATTCCCTTTGTCCTTAGTGCAGTAGGTAATCTATCAGCCTTGAGACGTGTTGGAGAGTCCGGCTAGCCTACTCGCTCTCCCATTTGAATTGAGAACCCAGTTTCTGCTTTACCCGTGGTCCCAGTTAGACCGAGCTGCAATTGAGAGTGAGTGAGCTGTCCTTGATACATATTACTGTCCCAGTATGATTGAGCTTCTTTGGTATCGCTGGAGAATGGAGCGAAAATTGAGCACTTGACTTTGCAGGGTTGAAATCCCAGTACTGCATGTATGCATTTTCTCAGGGTTTTTCATGGGACACGCTTGAGGTGCGTTCTTTATGTTGGGCTCAATGAGACAGAAGCACGTGTTTAGGGTGGTATTTGGAAGATAAAACAAACCACTTTGTTGTTTAGAGTAAATCAGTTGCAGCTGATTGAAATCAGTTTTAATTAAAGGTCGAAGCTGGCGTTATTCTATATGTTCATTAATGACTAATTTCTCTTTTCTTTATGAATTCCTAACCCTGTCTGTAGCTCGCAGCCCCACGTCTATCCGTTCCTACTGAATATCTTTATGGGGTCACAAATATATTGTTTACATTTTTAAATAGTGGTTACTAATTTCCTCAAATAACGAGACACTGTACTTGTTTGGAAAAGTTACTCAAACAGGAGTAACATGTGTATTTGATGGGGGCTATTTTTAGCTCTTAACACACATTTAGCTCAATAGTGAGTTTTTATGCCAACAGGACTTTCTACGTTGAATTCAAAATAAAACACAAGGACCATGTTCATCATAAGGAAAGATCATGTCACCCAAAGCAATGGCAGGGCTATTTAAGGGGTTTTGAAAAATAAAGTTATTGAAAAGTTGTAGTGGTATGGATTTTCTAAATTAAAAAAATTATAACCATATGCACATCCAGTGTCCTATTGGATGGGTGCTGGATTAAAGAAATATCCATCAGAATTATACTGGCTAGATCTGCACACTAAGTAGCTCCTGTTACTAAGCACCTGGCTCTTCCTCAGACCTCTAAAGTCTGGTGCTTGAAACAGAAATAGAAATCCTTCTTGATGGTTTCTGAGGTACAAAGAAGGTCTTTGTCACACATAGTCACTACTTTAGATCAATTCATTGTTGCCATTGGTTTTGGGATTTGTTCACAAAACAAAACAAATATAGAATACTGCAAGTCTCATCCTTTTAAATCACGTAAGCAATACCGCTAGGAAAGGAAACAACTTTATAATCTGAAACATGCAATGCACTTCTCAAATAGTTTCACTATAATGTAGCAGGAGAAAATATATTGTCTTTTGAGGTTAAAAGGTTTTCACCACATCAGCTGACCTTATGCTGTGTAAGCCAAAAGAGTGTCTGTTGATGATTAAAAAATCAATAGAGATTTGACACAAACTTGTGAGAACATGCCTGTCTTATTTCAGCCTGTTCCTCCCCTCATGGTTGGCTGTGAGGGGGGGGGGGAATTCATCACCTGACTGGTCTCTGTCACCTGATGGTGATGGGCCTTTAGCCGCGGTTTGATAGAGGGAGTCAATTATGATGCATGTCGATCGTTCCAGCAAATATTGACATGGAAACAGTGAGAGAACAACCCCACGGCTCATAGCCCTTCCTTCCCATACTGGCTGCTTCACTCACCAACTCTGCATCGCACAGATGCACAGACACTACACATAACGCACCTACGGTTTACAGACATTTTCAAGAATAAAGACACACTTAAAGATGCCCAGAAACCAATCATCCCAATCGATGGTGTCTCATCAGCTTCTCAGGGTAAATCCCAGCTCCATTTGCTATTAATACTCTGGTGTGTGCGTGCAGGAGGCCGAATGGTTATTTCTGTTTATTTACTTAAGAAGAGGAAGAGGCCATTTCCCCTGCCACAGTACGCAAATACTGCCTCTTAACCGCATTGCTGCATTTCTCACATCTCCACATATTCCTACTCCTTCTGCACCTGTCCCAGGGAACCACGAGGGTTAATGATGAAACACAAACAATGTTGGCTGGTAGAGAAAAAGCAAAGGGGCTTTGTCAGGACTGAGAAGACAGTGGGTTGAGACAGGGGGAGGGAGAATGAAAGGAGAGGATGTGTAGAGGAAGGGGGGAGGTGCTAATGACAGGTGTGTCTGTAAATTCTTCATCCAGTATAGACTGCTAGGGAAACTGCTTGGCAGGGCACTCAACCATGACTTTACAACTAATCCTGTTTGTAAGTTATTATTTATCTTCAGCAAAGTTTGTCAAACTCAGGCTTTGATTTCTCCCCCTGAGTTCCCTCTCGTGGCCCACTCCCGTACATGCTCCCCACATAATTTATGACTGCCTCTGGTCCTGATGACAGATTATTAAAAGTAGAATTAGTTTTTTGCTGGGGATTTTTCCTGTGGGAATTGGGAAGGCAGGGCTCTCGGAAGAAGGTCTCTGACGAGGTCTCCATTACTAATAGAGGCAGATTTTTTTTTTCTTCCCTGTGCAATGGCGGAGTGAGAAGACTAATGATTTGAATTTACTGTGGCAGCAGTCACGTGGTCTGGAAGCCAACATCAGAGGAGAGGAGAGGTTAAGTTCTTCCCCGTGGAGAGGTTTATTGGATTGTTTAGCACCAGAAGGATAATGTTTTTGTCATAGACTGCTGGTGCTTCTGCTGTTAGGCTAGAGGGAGGCCGGGAACAAATCTGTGCGTATGCGTGTGCATGTGTGCATGTGTGCGTGTGTGTGTGTGTGTGTGTGTGTGTGTGTGTGTGTGTGTGTGTGTGTGTGTGAGAGAGAGTGAACTAAGATCAAAAGTATGAGAAGATCAGAGGCGAGGAAGGGAGATGTGTAATTTGTTGGAGTTGTGGGACATAGGAGGAGGTAACAGGGAGAAGCTTGTGATTATTACAGAAAAGGACTGTAGTAGTTACTATGTGCGGACAGAATTTCAGATATTCACTTTGACAGCACCCAACAAACCGATACAAACATCTTTTTTTTTTTTTTACTTTCTTTGAAGTTGATGCCAACCCTCTGATCCTCCCCGATCAGCAACTCTTGTGCTCCAACTCCACACTTTTCCTCCTTCTCTGCTGACACACAAAGAGGATGTCGGCTTTCCCTATCCCCTGTTCACCTGATGGCCGTTTGGAGCCTGTTCCCCCAGCGTGTGTCTGCAGCCTGGGAAGCAGAGGGGAGTCTCAGCACAGCTGAGAGGCTCGGCTTAATCTTATGCATCATTAAGCACTCAGCGGCACGCCGCAGCTCCTCATATACATCATCCACGCTTAATAAACATAATGATGACATAAGATGTAATTCCAGATGAATTTTCATTTTATAGGGAAATGGAGAATTCCTGTGGAAAGGAGGGGAAAAAGAAAAGAGGAACGAAAGAGGGAGAGAAAAAGTAAATTATCTGGGAAGTACAGAATAAATGATGTTTTTTCTCCACAAGATGGATTGTGGGGTTGTGGGGGCAGTTGAAGTGGGAGAGGAGTGTTGGGGGGAGGGAGGGTGAGAAAGGCGAGGGGGCAGAGGGCTGCAGTGGTGGTGGCCTGAGAGTGGAGGGGTGGCATGGGGGACAAGGGGTTGAATGGGGGGAGAGGGAGAGAAAAATGTTGGTCATTCCAAGTGTTTTAATCGCAGGGCTTGATGGACAGGCTGAGGGGACCTAAGGTGCGGCCATCCATCATAGGCAGAGGCAAGAATGGTGGAGCGAGGGGAAGAATTTTAGAGGGGGCTTTCAGGCTGTGGGGGAAATGGGATTGTGATGAAAGTGTGAGAGAAAGGCGGCTGTACACAGTAAAGGCCAATGAAGGCAAGAGGACCAAAAGATTAGCGCCGTGCTTCTGCAGCATGTTGGAAATGACAGGAGGAAAGGAGATTTTAATAGCTGTGCTGCCATGTGACAGTATCGCCATCCGTGTTTATATGTTCATTGTGCTTGGGATTCCTCTTCATGGCTTGACAAGAGTTTATAAACATTCAGAGCTTCATTCACATTCTTATGGATTAATGTCAGTCTGAACCTAACATTTCCCCCAAAGAAAGCAGAGCTAAACACACTCTGGCTGTGCACACACATGTGTGTAGCTTTGACATGTTTTTGTCATGTGTGTTGCGCAAAATATGGGGTCAGGGGGAAGTTGGGTGACTGAATACGATATGTTCACCAGGGGCTGACCACCTGACACACACACACACGCGCACACGCACACAATGCACTTTTCCTGAACTCGGGCCTCACCCAGACATTTCTTCCTGCAGACAACTCAGACACCCATCAAACAAACTAACTAGCCAGCCTCGCTGGAAAAAAAACTGGAGGGAGAAAATGATGAATAGTGAAGTAAGATTTGAAAAAGATCATGTCTCTTACATTCCATAGCATATAACCCTCCTCATCTTATCAGTGAATTCTGGCACAGGTGAGATAAATCCTTTGAAAGCCAATCTACAAATCCTTATATAGTTACAACCATTGAGGGGGTAGAAAAACATTTTACTGACCATTTGGAGATGAGAAACTATTTAGCTTTTGCCAGTTTTGTCGAGGGGAAAGCAGCATCCCATGCATGCTTCCAGCTGGACCCCATCCCAGACTGCCATGCCTGGTTAATGTGGCCATTCTGTGCTGCCAGAATTAGAATTCATGGTTTGTATTAAACAAACAAGAAAACAATGACGCAAATTGACCTTGCATGAACTGAACCCACTGTAACTGATTCTCCAAATTGGTAAAATGTTAATGGATATGCAAACTGGCTGTTGACCTTTTTAATATTGTGCCTACTTACTTTAGAAGATGAGTCACATTTGAAAGCATATGCTCGTCGGGTATTGCAGATTTACTGGATATCTGATCTGTGGGTTTAGATATGGAGTCTTGACTGATGGGATACAGTTGGGGATATATTAATGGAGCCTCCTACCTCTCCTCTGGTGGCCTGTGCTGCACAAAGGCATTTCTGGATTCAAACCTCAGCATGTTCAGGGCCATTGGAGCATGCCCAGCAGTATGCCAAGGTTAGATGGGTGCCAAGGGTGCCACTAAACGGAACCTCATCCTCTGCTCTAGCCTTTCATGCCCAGCACAAAATGCTGCAATGTAACACAATTCCATATAAAACCAAATGCAATGGGCATACATGGAAGCACATAGCACCAAAACAAAAAGACCTCATAATGTATACATTTTACCGGTGCACACAACAGTGGTTATTACGTGTGAATCTAATACACAACACTAATAATGTACGTCAGTGACTAGCCTTGGCAACAGCAAATGCCCATTTCATCTGTCACTTTCTCTGTCTTATGGTTCCTATACACTTCTCCCACCCGTTCTTTGTGCAAGTATAACTCACAGATAATGTCTTCATCAGTGATGTACTCACAGTGCTCTGTTTGCGTTGACTTACAGGCCACACTCCCTCTCACTCGCACACACACAGCTACGGTCCGCTCCTGGCACCGAACGCAGATTACATCTTGTTTCCCAAACTACTAAAAGTGTCAGAGGCTGTCTGGCTTTGCTTTAATATAGTGTTATTAATGGCACGGAGCACCCACCGCCCCAGTCTTTGTGTATGTGTGCTTGTGTCTAATTAAAGGATCGCTGCTTACAGAAGCAGAGAATGGGTTTGCAAGATGGGAAATAATAATTGCAATATTATCATTATTATTTTCACGGCTTATAAAGAAATGACATGAGGTTGGAAGACTGTATTTGAATTGTGAACTTGCTCAGTGATTGTAATGGACTGCTGATAAAACCATAAGGGCCAGCCGTAGCTATTATGTAATCTCTGACCAAAATCTATAATCTCCTCAACTGAAGAAGAATAAGGCTGTGAATTTTCTTGGTGGAACTTTGCACTCGCACTCACTGCTTAATTCCTCAAACTAAAGGATTTTCACAGAATTTAATTGACGCTAAATAAACTGCAAATATTATGGGCACTATCCACTCATCCATTACAACTGTTAAAAAATGTTGCTTTTCTGTGCAGAGAATGACACTATTACAAAAATGTAGGATGAGCTTTACATTCCCAATTGATTTATTTAATAGAGCAGCATATTTAATCAGTACTGGAGGCCTTTTGTTGGAAATATCTGCAGAAAAATACTTGGATTGGACCACAGTTTAGGACACTATACAAACGTTTTGTTTAGCTTTTTTGCAGCATTCGGGATAGTTTGCAGCACACAGATGAAACCAGGCCCTACCCATTTTATCTAAGCCTGGCTTATTGACAAGTTGCACAGATCCACAATTTTATTTTGAATTATTCTTGACCAGGGTCTGTGACCTTAGGCCCATTGTGTAGCTGAGCCTTTTCTCAGACAGCTGTGGCTTGGCTGGCTCTCCGCTCCCCCTGTCTTAACCTGAAGAATTATGTGCTCAGATAATTAGCTCTTATAGGTACACTCTCCATTTCTCCACTCCACTGGGCACATCATCTTCCTCGCCTCTTTATTGTTTGGTTTGCTTTGTCAGATCGATGTCTTGCTACTGCGTAACCAGCACTCATATCTCAGGCTGCATAAATCACAACAAGGTTTCTGTCGCTTGGGAGAGTGGTGTGGCTGTACACATGCGTGCACACACACAGGCACGCACACACGCACACATATAAACAAGTGGGTGGACCACTTTGTGCTCCACATCCAACAAACTCTGCACCTCACTCCTTGTTTCTCCTGCCCCTCTCTTCTCCTCTCCCTCTTTCTTCCCTGCATCTCCACCACCGCTGAGTGACCACTGAAGAGGAACCCATCAGATTATCCTCTACCCGGTAGCAATGGGTAGGGTGGGTGCAGCAGAATGGAGGGGGGGTAGGGGTCTGTATCTCGCCTTATGATTGCAGCACCACCCTTGTAATGAATTCTAAAAATGCAAATGGCTCTCCCCATGTAAAAGTTGACATTGTCTCCTGTGATAAATTTTCTGCTGAGGTAAGAGACCATTTAGATGCGAATTACAGGCAGGCTCTTTGTCACTCCTCAGTTCCATTTACATCCTTAATTAGCTGATTCCCTCCCGCTTCCATTAGGGGTTGAGAGAGAATGAGAGAGAAAGGCAAGCAGGCAGACAGGGAAAATGACATAGACATAGACAACTGACATCTAGTGCTCAGGTCAGTTACACAAAAGAGAGCTTTCAAATATTATAAACACACAGACATCTATCCAACCTCGTACAAAAGTACATAAGCCTTGATTATGGTGCAGGAAATGAGCCAGAAACACCATCCCATGTGTTAGGACCCCAGGGTTGATCACCATGCCTGGGTCTGTGTCTCTGCTAATGTCATCCTTAACAGCAAACTAAACACCACAGGTCTGTAGACATTATGACTGCTAGACTCATTTACCAAGCCTCCTCATCACAGGACGCTCCTCTGCTTTGAATTGAATGACAGGCCTAAACATGCCATTCTATTAGCAGGCTTACTCAATAGAGCAATGTTCAGTCATTCGTGTCCTTCCCGAGTGCACGGCTTGTCTGCGAGACCCCACAAAGAATATGCTCAACACGAGGTCATATATTACAGTTTACAATATGTGCTAGAACTCTGTGAATGAAGAGTCACTCAAAGCATCACATCAAAGCCGGCATTGGCACACATGCTATGGTGTCTTAACGATGTAAACTGAGGCGCAGTGTGAGTATTCATGTTTGGACCAAAGGATGATCATGTTCTGATTTCATGGCACAGAGTGTGCCTTGCTGTCTGATTTTGTTCTGCTATCTTTAATGTACACATTCAAACAGTAGGGACTAATAGAGCATGTGGCAGCTTTACAATACAAGGGATCTGTGGGTGGCCGATTCATTCTGCCAGCTGACTGTCCCTAAATATGGTCTGCCAAACACAGTGTGGAGCTGTGAGAACAAGCTGACATATATTTAGTTCTACATTTATCTAAACTTCCCGTACACCCTAACTTACTGTATGTTATTATTATTATATTAATGCTGAAGTGAAATTTTAATTATCCTCATTATCTGTGCAAGGACATGAAAATGATAGGTCTTACGTCTTTGCAACATTTGTGGAAACGGTGTCCAAGCTCCATTCTTTTGGGTGGGTGTTTCCCTTGAAAGCAGTTAACTAATAATGTGAGAGCCTGCATTGCTAAGAGATAAACTGTCAAATTATGTGGTGTGCCACTGTCAGACTCGAAGGCTAGTTATTTTATTTCATGTTTCAACATTTTAGTCACCTGCAACTGCTCCACACACAGTTCTTTCATAAAGGAATTGGAGTTTGGAGAACATGCAAACTTCACACACAAGGGCCAATGCCAGCCAACGGACTCTGTATATAGGATGTGGATGTAGTCACCATGACGTCACCCATCGGTTGAAGGACTTCCATTTGAAGCCTCAAGGTCTGCAAGTCCAACCAAATATTTTTTGGGGAACTTCCGGTATGCTGCTGAACACAATTCATCATATTTACTACGTATTTCAGGAGTCACAAGTTTATTAATGATCTTATATTGTGTTTCGTGAGATGAGTCTGATTTAAGTCATTCTTTTGGCATTGTACAAAACTTTGGTCTGGTCATCTAGGTGAACACCAAGTCCTTTTCCCAGCTATGTTTTAATATTCATTGTGATCTTTTCATTCATAAGGACCTGGTCTCATATTTTTATATATATATATATATATATATATATATATATATATATATATATATATATCTATATCAAAGAGTTCAAGTTGTAAGACGAAAATGCGGACAACTCCCAGACCAGACACCACTATGGAAGTGACCTGTCGATCACAAGGTAGCGACGCCCTAAAGCATATCCTTCTTTATGGTCTATTTTACTCTAAATGGGACCATAATTTACGAAATGAACATCATGCTGTATTGAAAAAGACTTGAAACTAGCGATTGAGACCATAAACTCATGTTCACAATGTTTATTGAGGTAATAAATCAAGAGAGAAGTAGGGTCATTTCCATAGACTTCTATACTACGGACTTCTTTTTTCCACCAGAGGAGTCGCCTCTTGATTGCTATTAGAAATAATATATAAAGGCACTTCGGCATTGGCTTCACTTTTCAGACCCAAAGGTTGCCGACCGGTTACTATGCATAATTCGTTATACTGACATAAAGTAACATACAGTTATGGAGTACCTTAGAGAGTACTCCAACCAAAGATACTAAAGATAATACAATAGAGACTAAGCAGTGGCCCCCAGATTGCCTGTGTTGCTGTTGGAATTGAAGTGAGAAAAGTAATATTGTCAGTCCATTGAATCCGAAAATATCATGCAACCCAGAGGGGTTGCATGAATTAAGGGGATGCTATCATGGCAGAAGACTTAAATGTATTCATTTGAGTAATTATGGTTTTGACCATATACGCATAAAAGATTTATTAGTAAAAAAAAAAAAGGTTCTGCTTTTTATTTTTTTCATTGCATCCAGATTTTTTTTCTGCCAATTAGCACAAATCCCATCACTGAAGAAGAAAGTCCCGCTGGCACTCTCAGGTCAGGTCACTTGCCAAATGTTCATGTGTTGCTTCCCTCTGTAAACTGGTCAATGAAAAGCAACTTTTAGTTTACAGTGCACACAGTTGATCAGAGAAACAATGACACAATTGACCACCCACTTGACTTGGCCACATCGCTGAAGGGAATCAAATGACTAACTCTGATAGATTGTCTCCTTCCCATAAAGAAGTGTTATAAATATTTGAATGCATTTTTCTGTTTATCAGCATTGTCTTTTTCTTCTTTTGTTTGTTTCGGGGCTGTGACTTATTTTTTTCGTTGGGACCTTAACTGTAGAGAAAAGCACACATATGGCTTTCACACTGAGAAAACACTGTCATTACCAACATCAATCATGTGCAATATGTTCAGACATGTTGCTTTAATGTACCATTTTAAATGCAAAGTCTGGGGGACACGGTGCTGCTGGCCTCTCGTGGTGTATGTATATGTTCTTCAGCCACTGTAAAATGTGTATGAACAGAGAGAAGCATCGCAGTCACGAGAGAAAGGATGCATTGTCTGTCTTTCGCTGTCATTAGGCGGCGTCTAGAGGATGATGTGGAAGCAGTATGGGGTCTGGGGGAAGTATTTATGACCCTGTAGGAAACTCGTTGGACTGCGGTGATCGCAGGGAGATAATGGGAGGGAATGGGATGCAGCGAGGTGTTCTGACGGCACCAACCAGACAAGAGCACATCCAGGATAAATCAATGTTGGTCATTTCCTCTCCTCTGCTATCACCCCCCTGCCTCACCGCACCTACCCCGAGTCATTTGCACATTCCATCAAGAAGACCCCTCCAAGAATTTTAAATGAAATAAAAGTTGCCCAGAAAAAGGAAAAGCATATTTGATGTACAATTTGATGTAAAATGACAGTGTAGTAATGCTAATTTGATTTAATTCTGACACAACCGCTTGAATGGCTTCTCTGGTGACATTGGGAGGCATACAAACAAGACTTCACCTCATTAAACAGGAACACACTGAACGGAAATTACACTTAGTTATGGAAATGGGTTTTAAGCATGCAAAGCATTACTTGCACTGACTTAAGCTGAATGTAAAAAATCAGTGTTGGCGTTAGCTTACCTGTGACACCAACACCATTAAAGAGAGTGAGGATCAAAGTACAATCTAACCTCTGATGATCAAAAGAGACAACTCATTACAGAAGTATATTGACCTTAAAGAAGGCTTAATTTAATAAAGCGCTACCTCCGGAGGAAGGAGTGCATTTATGGTTGCTCAGGTACAATGCACACACCATATTACAAGCACAGCTAAAACAGATAGATGAACTACTGCGGTGAATGAGGAGATTTTAGAGTCCTGCAATTTTATCAGGATTCTACTCTCTAAAAACAATCTCAGGAACACAAGTGTGGCCCAGCAGAATGAAAAGAAATTCATTCACTTTATGACCAAATAACAACCTTAAATGTTGATGTCCAAATGTGGTAAACAAACTGTACAAGATCCATTAGAAACCCGCCACCGAACAATGTTATACAATTAAGGTTGAACAAGCAGCTTAATGCAAGACTGTGTACATTTTCAAAGCACAAATAACATGTTTATTCTGTTACAATTTTTTTAAACAATCATTAAACACAGCCTTTCTCAATTCAGTACACTGGTCTGGTATGACCATTAGTTTTTGTTGGCTAATGTAAAGAAACCTAAGATGGACATTGCAGGGTAACATTACTGAATCTCTTCTTTCACTTTGGGACTCTTCTCCACCTGTGCTACTGTTACACTATATTTTTACATTTCTTATTATCCTGCTATTGCCAGTTGTGGCCACAGTGCAAAACTGCATCGCCTCGCATTAAAGTCACATGTGAACTAAATGAACAAAAGGGTCAACCCTACTATCAAAATGTGAAATTGGAACAGCACTTCCTGATTGATTGATTAACACCAGACAAATAAATGATTTTTTCACGTTTTGTTATGCTGTTAAAAGTTTGTTTACATTAGTCGTAAAACAGGCAATTTCTTATTATGAATAATTGAGATGCACACATTTCTTTTTTTACGTATGCTTTTATATACGTCAAATGTATATGATGAAAATATAAAATACCTCCATTACCTCTGAAATGGGTCATTTTTTTTCTCTTTTTGCCCTCCAGCTTTGTTTTTCAAGGTACTTAAAGGTGACATTGAACAGGACGGTTGTTTATCTGTTGTCTGCAAACTAATCTGTTTGCATTACCGCATGTATTCCAATGGTCCCATTATGTATTAGAAAAGCAATTAACAGTTTATTAAACTTTGAAGGTGTTAATACAAGTCATAAGACTAAGCCATCTGTCGGATTCTCTCCCAAGCCCGACTTTGATACCATCCACTAAACAACGTTTCTAACCAATTAAGGTTAGACTTGGTAATTTAAATTTGAAAATAGGACATCTTCTGCTGGTTGTCTAATAATAGGGATACATATGGCGAGGGTTTGGAGTGTGATAATGAGAGCGATAGCCTCCGTAATGTGTCTTATAAATATTAGTGAGGGAGGCAGATTGAGGCCTCGGGACGTAACATATGTCCGCTTTCAACCTCCATGTTTCAAGTCATACAAGGAGGATAACAAATGCAGTATTAGGAAGAGTACAAATCTGTGCCAGAGTATACCCAGCTTAATATAATATTAAAAAGACAGACACTGTATAAACAATGATGGACCATTTGCTATTTGTTGACTAGATAAATGTTGCGTTTTGTCTCATCTGTGAACATGACAAATGAACAGGGTGAACATGATTCAATTCATCATGTTTCTTGAGGATTTAGTGAGATTTGCTCTCATTAGTGGCTCATCTGTCAGGGAGACACTCTGATCCTGAAGACGGAAAAAAAACTGCCTCTCCTCACTTAATTGGGAGCCACACACGCAGTGAAAGAGACACAGCAGCTTTGTCAACCTTTTACATCCCAAATTTATCTTCCAAAATCAATCCGTCAACACCCTAATTGGCCCTCACTTTATGATTGCTGTGCTAGCTCACTCTCGGAGGATCTAAAGCTAAATGGAGTCATAAGCTCAACAGATAAAATGTTGAAATATGTGATGCTTAGCAATCATTCGTTTCTATAAATCTTAAACTAAAGATAGGGATTAGATGAATGTGTCTGGAGATGTTCAAGGAGTAGATGGCTTTAAAACCTTTCAGAGTATCAAAGTTCAGCACAGGAAATCTGAATTATTATTATTATTACATTATTAGTTACCTGGACAGTTTGCCAACTGCTAAATCTTCTCAAGAAATAAGGGAGTATCTGTATCACATCAAGTGCAAGTAAAACAGGTAGCATTCGACATAGCCTGAATGAGTATTGACATATTATTCAAGGTGCTGGCAACAGAATGGCTCTCATTAGTCGTCTGTGAGTCGGTAATGGCAGATCACCTCTTAGGGCCACAGAATTGACAGGCTGGGCTCCCCCTCAGCAGATATCTGAGAGCTTTTTATCGGCTTCCCCTCTAAACACCCTCCTACTAATGCTGCCCGATGGCCTGGTTAACCTTGGTGATGCCTTCTGAAGCTGGAAAGGTATCACACAAAGTTCACTCAATCATTAGCGGTGCAGAGGAGTTCAGTTCTACAGGCTCGGACGTTTTATTGATATTTGTTTGTGGGTTAATGTGGAGCTGGGAAGTTTTGGCGGAAGCTTGAAATTATTCACTTTAGAATAAATTCCCTTTTGTATTTATTGAGGCAGGAAAGCTCATGGTTTAGTGTGAAATGCGCTGCTGTGAGAAAAGTTTATTTCTCCCACTTAATGAACAGGTGTCTACATAACACAGCCCACCCCACAGATGGCAGCGTAATTAGCAGTCATTATGGTGGTCTTCAAGAAGGCCGGGATCTGTGCGGCCGCACAGAGCGCCTAACCTCTTCACCCCCTGACAGGGCCCGCGGGGGGCCGCTGACACGTGTTGTTCTCCTGGAGGAGCCAAAGGTGGGGTTCCCCTTTTCACGAGGTGTCATCCTGATGTGCTGGAAACCCAGAGACATGTGTAAAAGGATCAGAATGTCAAGGGCCTCTCTCTGGTCACAGCACCATAGAAACAATGAACAGAAAAGTCCAGAAGGGATTTGAATTGTCTGGAAGGTTTCTTTATGGAGTACTTCACTGCTAATAGTTTATTTTTTACTTCAGTATTGTTCTCAAATTCTTATTTTAATACATGTTCATAAAGTCAAACCATTGTCATATTCCTGATAAGAGATTAATCCAATGTGCCTACAGTGTTGCGGTTTACACTGAGTAGCAGACATATGCTTGTGCGACCTCAGACTGATCTGACCTTTAAAACAACACAGCTTCCCCCAGCCGTACTGAAGGTGGCTACGGCTGTGGCTTGTGGGGTCATTCCCTGTCCATGTCACTGTTCATGCCCGACTACCCCTCCGTTGTTGGGCCATTGGTGGGGTGAGCATAGGCTGCTGGCGTGTGTGTGTGTGTGTGTTTGGGGGGGGGGGGGGGGGGGGTTGGTTGGTTGCCAATAGGCTTGTAATTTCCCCTCACTTATAAATGAATTCCATCTAATCTCATTCCACCATGTCAAATAGCGGCGCTCCACGCTGTTTTATACTGTAACATTTGGTTTTACAGAAGCAGCTGACTGCCTCTCGCTCGAGCCGACACCCTCTGGATATTAAAACTCTCTATAATATTTCACTGAGATTGGTTGTGGCTTAAACACAGTGCATTAGCGTGCCCCTGACAAACACTTCCACCAATTTCGCAGCCTTACATTTCTTATCCAATAAACGTGGCTGGACTCTGTAACCATGATTTACTATGATATCTACACATTAACAATCAAGGTTGAACTTACAGAAGGAGAAAATGACCCTTGGCGGTTTTTGATCAAACCACTCTCCTTTTCTATTTTCAAGGTCAAACAATCAACCCATTCAACGGATTAATGTCTATATTGCACAGATACGATATGCTTGATAGTGGTGTGATCACATGTAGATAATGCTAATGTTTAGTATGGTAATAATATTTTATTAATAGTAAAAGTAAAAATACGTCTTCATTGTAACTTATTTTCGTGACCTCCACAAAAGTCGGGCGACAGAATGCTTTTAGTAATACAGTAAAACATAATGAGTCACTCTGCCTCTATGGTTATTAACAGCACAGGCAATGTGCACAGCGTTAAAATAAAATAATATAATTACCATCAGAGATTATGTCAATCATCCCATCAAACATCAGTAAAAGCTAAGGTAACCTACACAGCAGTTTCCCACAGTGCAGAATGCAGCCTCTGCTGGAAGGAGTTAAGATTATGAGCTGGTTTGCAGTAATAATGTATTCCTTTAAAGTCATAATCGGGCAGCATCAGAGGAATGTAAGAAGTTCAGGTCCATTGCTACCTTCCCATCAGTGAGTCATTATTACAATATTGCTGCTCTTAAGTAGCTCACTGACTGGCTGACCAGCTTTGAAATACACACTAAACCACTTGCAAGCCTGCACAAAATGGCCGATTGGCTCATTGCGTTCAGTGATAAAATGAAGAAACTCCCAACAAGGAGTACATTGACACCTGCTAACACAAAGTTGTTTGTAAATTCAAACCCGAGGCATTCTGGAAGGGAAACTTTTTATGTTTTGATCAGTCGGTTGTATTTCAGTATATTTCTTCTTTTTCTTTTTAAGAACAGCACATTATCTTGACCATAATGTCCAGTTCAGATGCAGCTTTTAAAAAAAAGCTTACACATAAATGGATATATTTCTTTATAAATATAACCAAAATAAGGTTCGTCATCACACATTTGAAAGATGGCATTTGAACTATGTGAGCTCAGCTTACATACCCTGTGAAAGCAAAGTTAAAATTCATATATAACCAATTTTTAAATGCATCAGTTAATCCTATTTGACAACATCTCCTTTTCAGACAGCTCTCATTTAGTTTGTGGCCATCATAACGGCTGCAAGTGTAATTGCCGCTAAAACCCACTTATAGGGTTACATGCTGTTGCTTATTGTGGATTAATATTAAAAATTGTAAAACCGCTGGAGCATTTCGTAAATGTTTTCAGTTTTCTAAATGATATCTTAGAGTCCCAAAACACACACACAGACACACACACACACACACACACACACACACACACACACACACACACACACACACACACACACACACACACACACACACACATATACACACACACACACAAACATTATGGACAGCCACTTAAATAAATTCATTTGTCTCGTGTTAAGCTCATTTCCAGGAGATGAGGAAATGGAGTGTTTTTTTTCTTCCTTTTCATCTTTCGATAGGATTTAGGAGGCATGTAAGTGAGGTTTTCTTTGTTATTTACACCAGGGCCTGGGCCCCTAAGTTTATCCTGCCTCATATGGAGCCAGCTTAAGAGGCGGTGAGCCCCAGGAACAATGCATCTTAGAGGAAACAAAATGACTCCTGTGTTTCATCTGTTGTTATGGTAAAATGTGGTGGCTCTAAATGACCACTTCTATGCATATGTGGATTGGTGTTTGCCTTTGCTCTGGCAGGGAGCCAGTGGCTGATCCCTCTGTTGCCCATACTGCAGTATTGTGGTGAAAATGCTGGACAATTGCCCCCCTCCATGGGAGAAACCCCCGGGTCTCGCTCCTAGAGGAGAAACTGTTGGTTTCACTTTCTATCAAATCCCCCGTAGGCCACCAGACAGCCTGCAGGCACACACACACACACACACACACACACACACACACTGATAAATATACAGGTTATCTAACAAGCTGTTTGATAACCACAACTGATGCATTAAAGGATAAGGGGCAGAAAGGTTGTCCATACTAAAAGGATTAAAAGTCATTCAATAGACGGGAGAGTATTTTGTTGAAAAAATCAAATTTCTCTCTAGCATCTCTTTATAATTCTGTCGTGTATTAATCCGTTAAAGGAGAGCTTTGTGTTGAATTCAATCAGTTCATATGCCTACTGATCTGATCATCTGAGGCTTTCCTTTCATCAGATGCACATCTAAATGAACACCTCATCATTACAGCACCTCTGTCTTCATGTCATAAATCATTTTGTTTCATTTGCTCAATAGTTGATGAAAAGAAAAGAGAAAAATAGAAACGGTACATCTACAAGCGAGCGAGGCCCCTGGTGGAAATACCCACAGGCTCTAATAGCTCACTTGACTAATTTGGAATGAATTTTAAAAAGTTCATTACTATATGTAAATGCATAGCTACGATGAAATCTGCCGCATCTGCACATATGCTGATGATGCAGCGACAGACAATGTAGCTTTTGTTGTTTCATTTTAATGAACAATGCTTTCCCCGCAGACGGATAATGTGATTACCCGTTACTCCTCCTCTGCAGTTGGGTTGTCTCAGTTTGCTGAAGTTATCGTGTCCTCCCTGTCACTCTGCTCTGTTTGCATGGCTGTCACATCGGCCACCCTTAATGGAGAAATTAATTACTACTGGTGTCATCTCTCATGACACAGGAGTCAATTTGATCATGTTAACCAAATGAAAGGACCACTTGATATACCCGTCCTTTGTAATCATGCTTTGATGGAGAGGATTAAAATGCATTTAGGCTATTTAACAGTATTCATTAGACACAACTGCCATTATGTGAAGTGAACTATTAATTGATTAAGGAGGTCACATTCTCACTCTTTAACCTTGATAAAAGTACTGGAATTGAGATGTCACGCACATCAAATACAATGAGAGAATGTATCAAATTAGATTTTTTAATTATTTGGCATTAGTAAGATCACGTGTTTTTAGCAAATAGGAAGACGAAATCTTTGGAACATTAATAATCAAATGCGTTGGTGTGTTTTGTCCAAGAATAAACATATAGGCAGCGCTGACTGCAAATCTTCTGATTTATAGATTTGTAGTCATTATAGTATTATATTGATTTTATATGAATATATTGTTTTTGTTATATTGACAAACATGTGTCTGGTTGGAGCCCTTTGTCATGTTTCAGACATCTGAGTTCCACCAAAGAAACATTTCCAATCTAAATGTCTAAGATGGTTTTATTTAAATAGTCTTACTGTTTAAGGTCTAGCAACAAAAATATCTATATTTCAAACACTCACAGATTACAAAAAAAGTTAAACAATGAAAACAACATATTTCTGTAACACCACATTTTTAAATATTATTATTTCCTCTCCAATGTATCATCTCAGGAGTAATGAAGGTTTGCTAGGGTCCCCATGACATACATTTTGTCTCCAGAAGGTGTATGTGAAAAGCCATAACATAATGCCAATTTGTTGCGTAGTGTTGTTCAGTGGCCATACATACGTGTCCGTACACTACAAGTGGTAGCATAGTGATCTATTGCGCATTTGTAGAAATGCATGCTCCAAGCGGAAAGCATAAACAGAATTACGATGTATCTGTGGTGTCCGCAGCTCTGTGTAATGTTTGGGAATGTAAAAGGCTCAAGCTGGGGCCGGACCACTTACAGTAGAATGCTGTTTGCAGGTTGATGCCTCAGTTTAAACAATCTAAGAATTACTTGTACTGTAGTATGATGTTGAATGCAGGACCTTTGCCAGTATTGGTGCTTTGGATCTGAGTACTTCTTCCACCACTGTTTGTGTATTCCACAATGTATCTTGTTAACCTACCGCTGACTTGCTTAAATGGGAATCCCCTGCCTGCCTCTTGATAACACACACACACACACACACACACACACACACACACACACACACACACACACACACACACTAGATGTGTCAAAGAACTCCTTTGTTCGTTTCATCATTCATTTCTTTTTCTACCAAAGTTCACTCCTAAGCCTACCCTGGACTCCCCTTACTAGAGCCATCTGAATGTTGCTTTGTCACTCCTCGCAGGTTCTTCATAGAGCTCAGGCGAAGCTTAACTAATCACTCATAAATGTTGCTGAGTGGACGGCCAACGCTCAGAGCAAAACAAATCACTCGCCATGAACACCCTAATTGGCCCCAAGGTCAGAGGCGAGTCAGAGTTTCAAGAGAAAATCCTCCAACACTGTTATTGAAAAAGAAAAATGTATCCGTTTCTTCTATTTTCTTGCTTCCAAACAAACCCACATGCCATAAACTAGCCCGCAGTACGCGCACGCTCCTAAACACTCAACACCCTTCAAAAACGACCCTCTCCACCACTGTGCGGGTTTGTGAATTGTTAAAGAGTAACAAAGCTGTTTTGTACCCAGCAGATAAAGGACATGTGTACCAGCGAGGTCGGCCACTCCATAAATATGTTGGCTCTTCTTATTACAAGCTGTGTCCGTGACAAAGGACAAACAGCTGGGGAAAGAAATGCTACATGGCAGGAATGGACAAGGGCCATTTTCAGCCTGGCTGGTCAGACACCAGCCCCTGAGCTGTCCCCGTGAAGGCTGTTTACTTGACCCACAGGAGAGAGAGAGAGAGAAAGTTGACACAGTAAGCCTCTAGCTCTCTGCCCTCCATCTAATACTCTCTCTCTCTCTCTCTCTCTCTCTCTCTCTCTCTCTCTCTCTCTCTTTGATGACACAGATTAAGTCTTGGAACAATATCCCCAATGCTGAGGAAGGGTCATCAATTACCCCATGATACTCTTCATTACCTTCCACCTGTTTCATCCACCACCTCACCTCGATGCTCGGCCTGGCTGTGTCATGTTAGTCATCAGGATGTAAGTTTAATGTGCAGAGGTGTTTTTACATACCTGCTTTGTTGTCAGCTTTGCATATTTGAAATCAGAAAATAATTCTTAGGTTACTGTGTCTGGGAATTTGGCAGTTTTAAAGACCTGAAGGAGTTTACACTTTGCAATTACACATAAAATAGACATAGTTGGTTTTGAAAGCTAAACCTTGTGGGGTTTTTAAACTAAGTCTTAATTTTGTCATTTTGAGCAGCATTTAGGACGATAACATGTACATACAAATTTAACTTAATATAATTTGTTAATTTTGAGACTGGTCAAACATTTCTTGAGGGGTGTGTGGTGCTGATCCTAAAGTTGTTTGTATTATTGCATAAACAAAATCTTTTATTTCTTGAATTAAGTTCCCAGATATTTGTTTGTTTTTCTTTGCGATATAAGAACGATCACTTTTTATTATGCAAGAATGAAGTGACAAAATGCTGGATACTGGAAAACATTATTATTTTTGATTAATTGTAATTTTATACTGCAAATCACATTGTATTCATTTTTTAAAAGAGTATTTCATCTCCTGCTTTAAGGGTTTTCCCTGAATTAGATTATTTCTGATATGTGGCTCAGTCATAGGAACATGTTTGTGCCTGATAAAGAGGATTGGTTTCTGAGATGGAACAAATAAATTGGCAGTGTGTGAGAAGCATTCAGAAAATAGAAAATGCAAAGCAGCTTTTATTGAACTAGATTCTTGAAAACTGAGCTTTTTGAGGATCATGAGGAGAGTGAATAAAAATATACCACAAAAACCACACATTCATACGTGAGCATCCTTCTCCTGCCGTAACTCAACTCCATTTTACAGCTATTAATTAATGCTGAAGCAAATGTCGTATGGGGCCAGTTCATTAACCCACTGTTATTCATCTCCCATACTTTGATTGAGGAAATTTGGAGGATCAGCTTGAGCGAAAGTTATATTTCCTCTCCTTGCTACCCTGGTAAAAGTCATACTTATCCTTATGGGATTTTTAATTAAGCCAAACTACCAACAGACGTCTTCGACATAAAAACCATCTACCAACGAGATGCATCTTTGGTTTTAATGGCATAGTTTTAAATGGCTACTAATTAAAAATCATGAACATGTAAAAGTATAGATTACTAAAGATTTCTGCTCAGGCACCGTGACTGCTTCCTGTATAAGGTAGGAACCTGCTGGAGGCATCATTTGCCCCCCAACCCGCCATTATATATTCATCCAAAGTACAGGATTTCTTATCTGGGCTGACCCTCTGTGCTCACTGTGTGTCAGATTGGGTATGATGGTGGGGATTTGTTTGTTCAGTTTGGCTGCAGTTTTTCTCATTTTGTTTGAGATGATGTTCATCAGAGCGGTACTCTTTTGGGAATTGTGCATCCGCTTCTCCTCCTCTGCCATAATTAATATTTAAAAGATGTTTACCAACTTTAAAATTCGTACAAATGTTGATTAAACGTTTAGTTAGTGCCGTGGAATCACTGGCGTTTCATTTCATAGAAAAATGAACATACTTATCTTGTGGAAAAAAGTTGTAATCACATATAATATCTATTAATGCCTCATTCTGATGATAAAAGTGCACAACTTTTATAATCGCAGTGGGATGTAAGACCGTAAATTCTGTGATTTCTTAACTTTTATAATCAATTGTGAGCACTATAGTTATCTTTTAAAAATGATGTCAACCTTTTATACTTTCCTTCAATGCACACATTAATTATTGAATTACTTAACATGAACTTTAAGGGCGGCTCATAATACTGCTTTCTTTTTCAAAAGGCCTCATGCAAAATTAATTAAGGGGTATGTATAAATGAATCCTAATTCCTAAGGGAGGGGGATTTGTCTTAGTGTATTTAAGAAGCAATGCCTGTAATTTATAAGCTTTTTTTGTAATTAAATACCACCTGCATATTTAAAACCATAGTATGGCTCTCCAGCAAAATGGTTGCAATGCCGTTTGGACTATCAAGTAACTATTGTCTCACAAAATGAGATATTAACTGAATTGAAAACCATCCCCTGTCGCATTTGATAATTTATTTGCATAATTAGGTCTTAATTTTAATTCACTATGCAAATATATGCCCCTTTTAAATTGCATTTAAATGTGAACTGGATCCAATGTCAGGCCTAATGTGAATATATTTAATTGTATTATCTGGAAAGCATGAGAAATTGTTCAGGGCTAAATAGGAAAAATGAACAGCACTGACTAACATATTTGAAATAAAATACTCAAATATTTTAGAATGTTTTAGCTGAACCCCCCTCCCCTCCAATGTTTTCTTCCACAATAATCTTGTTTTCACAGTGTCCCACAATAACTTTGTGTTGAATTATACAGTATCTGTTTCTATTTGGATGTCCCTTCCTTTCTAGGGAGTGTTATCTCTTGTTTCACTTTTAAAAAAGGAGTCGTGCTTAGGAGGCATGCATTGCCATCTATTATTCTGTGAATCAAATGGGGGCAGAGACAGGGCAGCCGAGAGAGAGTGAGCCTCCGGTCCAGTCCAATGGTGGCCTTTGTGGACTGAGGGAATACAAACTCCAAGACAGGACAAAGTCAGAGGAAATTGACCTGCTTGATCCTTTCCTTGAGAGGGAGGCGGCACTCGTCCTTTCATCTTTTCCCAAGGGCCCAGATCTTTGGGCTACACTTAACAAACAAAATACTGTCTGGACCTAACTCAGGGTTGTGGTTGTCTTTGGAGCTGGGAGATGCTGATACCCAGGGTGGCAGTGGGCTGGTAAGGAGGAGGAGGGGGTAACCTGAGACAGACAGGCCTCTGGGGTAGGGAAGTAGCCAAAAGGGACAAATTAGCTTTAGACAATAGGGGACCTTTTCCACCAGGGGGATAATTAAACGTTTCTTCATCAAAGCTGAGACAGTTTGCAAGCTGCTCATTTTTGTAATTCTATCATGTTTGCCCCTGAGATATGCTTTCTGTATTTTGTCCACCCCCACCATTCATGTTCCTCAAGACGTCACCATTGCCATTAATTTAGATTCTGTTTGATTACTCTGTTGGGGGTGTTAATTATACAGAGTTATCACTCGTCTAATTGAGCTCAGTGGAAACAGAGGGTCTATTTGAGTGACAACATGTATGTTCTCTTTTAGGAGACTGCACAAAGACCTTTGTTTTCCATTCTTGCTCAATGTGAGAACCATTCAACAACACAGTGTTAGTCTTTTTGCTGCTGTTGCAGGGCATAATCATAAGGTAACAGGTTGGTTTGTCATTGGAGATGAAACGCTGAAGAATTTAGTGAACTTGAAGAATGTCACATAGCATTAAACTAACCGAAAAGAATATCAAAAGTTTTAACTTTTGACTGAAAGTTTGCATGCATGTGCTTGTGAATGGCTGAGCATATGTCCAAATGGGGGTTATGCATAATGTGCGTGCCTCTGAATGTGCGTATGGGTAAAAGACATTGTGTGACGGGTCTTTTTCCTTGGCCACTGAGCTGTGGACCACAGGGTTTGTTGTGTGCCTTGGATCACACGGAGGAAGCTGAATGATGTTGCCCCAGCTCTCTGAAGGAAGGCCATGCTTGGCTGGCTCCAGAACAGCCTTAACAGGATATCACAGAAGAAACTGTGGCTTTTGTCCAGCGCTCCTTTAAAAAAAGCTGTGTCAAAGAGACTTGGGAGGGTGTTTCTTTTTCAACAGATGCTAGAACAGTGTGTAGTGGCCCTCTGGAAGCCCATATCTACAATGGTGCCTATCTAACCCTGTGACATCATCAAAGAGCATGCTGTGTGGGGCTGCCGGGCTCCAGTGTAGGATTCATGCCATTACAACACCAGCAACATGTCTCGTAAGGCACCAGTGAACAACGCTGAGCGCCACTGCTTTTACCCCTGCTGGAGCATTCTCTAACATACTGCTGCAACAAGGTAAACCAGGAGAGTTCGGATTTTGATTCTGTTCCAGAAAGACAACAGATTTTTCTGTGAAGTTGTAGTTTTAACATCAACACTTCTGATAGTTGGCATTTGAGCAAGATCTACGTGGTTATAGTCTGTTGGAGAGAGAAGTGAGAACAAATCTACTACACTTTCATTTTATTCTAAGACCACTCCCTTGTTTTTTTTTTGTCTTGTGTTTGTTTTTTTGTCTCCACTTTGACTCTTTGTTCAGTTTTTACACACACACCAGTGTGTTAACAATATTCCTGCATAGACATATTACAGAAACAGTCAGAGTGTTTGTCGGGGTATAGCCATGCTGTGAGCAGCCCATCTCTGTGAAAGCCTTAGCCTCGGGGCTATAGACAGACCCCTGGGACCAGCCGGCACTCAAGGGCCTATTTGTTCAACAGAATGTGTTATTCTATCACAGCAAGCCTGTCACAGCAGCAATCATTCAAATACCCATTCATTTCTGGAATTCTGAATCCTCAGGCCTCCGAGGACCACCGAGACCCCGTTTATTTGTTTACTTTTGGATTGGGCTTCTCTCTTTGATTTGTAGACACTGAAGTTAATATCGCTCAGGAGGACATTCATTTGTTCTTAAGCAAGATGTTCAATAGTTGTGTCTATGGTGTCCTTTGTGAATAACTCAGTTATTCACAAAGGAGCCACAGAATAGCAATCTTTAATCAAAATGACACTCTGTGACTGGGCTTGTTGTCATCAGGGTGAAAGTCTAACCTGTCATACTGCAATTAATTGCAGATGTTTTTAGATCATAATCACAAAATAAAACAAATGCTATAAACTGTAGCATGTTTGAATTAGGAATTGCGATATCCTCGATACATGTGCATAGTGATAGACCTGTCCATGTATACACTGCTCGGAGGTTTCCACCTGGTTCAGGGTTGCAGTATGTATACAGTATGTATACTGCAACCCTTTGTACCACCCTTTCGTATCACTTCTGGTTGGAAAAAAACTTGCTGAACTTGAGGCTTTAAAACAGCAGTCCATAAACTAATGCGTGACGGCATGGTGACGACATTCACCTCTTAGCAGTAAATGGATGAACTGATTTCATCCTTATAAGAATAAAGAAATATATATATATATATATATATATATATATATATATATATATATATATATATTTGTACACAAAGGAAAAAAATGCATTTTGGAGAGAAAGCAATTCAAAAATGTGTTGTTAAGTTAAGAAGATAACTTTCGAAACCCTGTCGTTACTAAAGCTGAATGTGATTATTTTGGATGCAAAAAGCTTAAATTAGCCGCCTGGTGTGCCTCCTGTTGCAGCAATCGTTTCAAATCCACCTCCATCCCTGCTCATGAATGTTTTTCTAATTGAAAGTGATATCTTAGTGCGAGTCGTTGGTCAGAGCCTGTGAAGAGTGGTGGTACAATAGACCTGTCAGGGTTGATGGATCTCCAACACAGCTGGGATATGGGTCCCCAGACCGAAGCCAATAAGAGCAGGGTTGGTATGTAAAAACAGGCTCAGAGCTGTCCGTCCACGACTCACACAAACGCACATAAAAACACACATATGTGCACACATTCAGGCCTGATCAATACCATATTCTTCTGAGGGAGAGGAGGTGTGCTGAAATGCATAAGTGGGATTATAGAGTGAGCGATATTGGAGAAAAGTGAAGGGGCTGTGAAGATAGTTTCTCATAATCAGCATTGTGTTGGACCACTGGATTTTTGTTTTTGTTTGAGTATAATCAATGAAAGAGTCCATCTGGGCTCGGCTGGTTGGTGATAGCCAGTCATTACAGATTAGCCAGAGTGAGTAATGGGAGCCCCGCAGGGCGAGGTAATGCAATTCAATAACTGCATTTGTGGTATGTTTTGGGTTTGAGGAAACATGTTAACCTGGCCAGAAATCACCAACTAAAGCCCATTTTAACACAGTAGGGTATATTTTGTATCTGCTTATCTGTCAGATAATGAAAGAGATTACAATGTACATGAATAATGTTTCTTTGTATTCCATAACTTCATACACTAATCCTGTGCCGTGGTGAATATTTCTAATCTCCGGTTTACTTTACTGTTGTACTACTTGAAAAACAAAACAAGACTCCACTCTGATGCCAATTAATTAGGAGGATATGAATATTTCAGTGCTCTATGATACAATGGTGTCTACACCAAGATAGAATTCACAACAGCTCCTAATGGAATATTATAATCAATAGGTGACAATATGCCCTTTTTTTTTCATAGCTTTCAGTGAAGGTGTACATGTGGAAAGGGTTCACACACTGGTCACTGGTTTAGTTATCAGCCTAAATGTGTTCATGTTGTCTCTTCTGTGTCAAACTGAAAGCTTACTTACAATATGTGTTTGTATTTAGGCGATTGGTTAAAAACATTCAGTCATGAGCAGGAATTTCAGACAACACACTTGTACATATACAAAAAATGTTTATACCAGCAGTACATACGTTTAAATGCATAATACTTTAATACGTATTACAATAGGTTATAATGTAAGTGTTTACTAAGTGGAGATTTATGCATCTAAATGCAATTACTACATGTAAAGTAGGTTGCACATGACAAACCAGCTCTTATTAGTTAGTTAGTTGTTCCTAAATATGTCAATCTCTACACTGACTGCGACCTGTAAATGTTAAATCGCAATTGAACCCTCTGATAAAACTAACATTAGCTCGTAAATATGACACGGTTAGACTGATGAGAAGACAAAATGGTATATGGTTGAGATATCTGACCTCATCAAAATGCTGTTTTTAGTTAACTGGAAATATTTGAAATTGTATTTCACAAAAATAAATCAACATATCTCAAATTCAAAAATATTATGCTGATAACATCAGAATAACTGTTAATAATAAATTGTCCGTAACAGTCTTATTTCTGGAAGTCACTGTATGTGACATCTTGTGAGTAACTTCATGTTTACATAGGTGATTGTTTTCTAGCAACCAATTAACACAATATTACAATCTTAGTTATTAGTTTGAAACTAGCTGGTAGTTGCAAAGAACGTGAACTTAACACACAAACTTAATATATTTTGATTTACGAATAGCAAATGAAACCCAGTCCTGGTTCTGATCAATTACACAAAGGGACTGAGTGGACATTCTTGAGATGGGAGGGGTGTGTCTGATTCATTTGTAATATACACTAACTTCACATTAAAAGAAAAAAATAAATTCTGTGTTTTCAGCCATTACATGTCTGACATGCATGTCAAAAATGTGCAATATTCACTTCAGTTTCACAACATTTTGCCAATCGTTCTTTCATGTAGTGCTGCTTCGTTTTCTTAATACTGACTAAGATTTGCATGAAGGTGTTCACGTATACCACAAGGGAAATATTTGGGAAACAAAAAGCATTTCTGTGCCAACAAAACATTTCAAAGCTGTTGTTTTACATTTATTCATTTAATTATTCTTCACTTTCATGCCAAACCCATAATTATTTTCACATTAACACCTGCTGCATCTCCCATGTGTGTTATGTTTGTTCTATCGGTTTAATCTTCATCATTAGGTGGGTTAGCCTGGGCTACGCACTGGTGTTTATTATACTAGAAAGTCAGCTTCATATACTATCTGTTGTGCATAAACCTGCAGTTATGATATAAAAGCAGATTTAGTTTCCCTCCTTTCTTCTCTCTGGCAAGGATCACACTGGCAGAGCTTATGTTATTCATGGAAAGACTCATTTCCTGCAGCAGCAGCAGCAGCACGGTTCGATAGTGAAGCTGTAAAACAGTTTCAGCTAGCCATAAACACATTTGATGAAAACAAATTAGGAGCGAGAAATATAACTGACGGAAAACATAACAGCCGGCAATGGAATCACATTAGAGGGGACGCTGGATGCCGCTGCAAATAAATGTACATTTAATAAATGGATAAATACAACACATGAAGCCCTATGTTGCCAAAGCTCATTCATCATTTAAATGTGCCCCTCTTTTCCATTAAATCGCATATTAAAACACCTTATAAATAAATGCGAAGCTTTAACAACTTGACAGTTCACCACTGCGGTAACCTGTTGACACCCAGGACCTGAAACATCACTTAAGGAGAACTTAACGCCTTTCAGATGAAATCACTAATGGCAATAATCTTTTGACAACATGAGATGAAAGTCTTTCTGATTTGTTGCTGTGACGCAGTACTATTCTTGTTAATGAATTTTTAATATCCTTAATGACAGGAGAGGAACGATGTAATTAAAAGAGCAAGTTAGGAAAAAACGCTGACTCCAATTCTTTATGGGGATCGTTTTAATGTTAGTTTAATTGGAACTAACACATTATCTTAATGAACAGATTGCCTTCAAGGGGACCCTTTCCCCTCCCCTATAGCAAGCTTAAACTAGCCACTATGCATATAAAGACATTTCTTTTGCAATCTTTGAAACAATGAAAAAGGGGGGTTTTGAAGAAAAGTTACATGGAAGTGGTTTGCATTTGCTGCGGCAAAATGTATTTTGGTAAACATAAACTTCCACAATTCACAAGACGGGGATGAAGGGTTCGAAGTGGTGTGGTGGGGGACCTGGCGCAGGCGCATGCTTTGTGGCATGAAATACATGCATGAAGCCCAACGTGGCCAACAAGCAGACAAATTGACCACTCCACAACCTTGACACCGTTGACACCATTGACACCTATCAGCGCTCTGTCCGTGTTTTTACAGCCTGTGAGGCTGAGAGGAAGACATGGGGAGGCGGGATTGAGGTGAGGGTGTTTTTACGCTGGGGAGCTTTGGGCAGTTGAGTTTAATTTGGGATTTACAAGTGACATTGTGCCCCCATGGCTGTCTTCTTACTGGGCCAGGTTTATGGAGTGAGACAGTGGGGTCTTTTCCTTGTGATTAGCAGGCCTGCGACCAGCCATGCACAAAGTATTATAGCCCACAGCATTATGTATCAGAGTTTACAGACCCCCTCCATCTCCACAGACCCCGACAATCAAACCCCCACCTTCACTCACACCTTTGGAAGGTCAAGCCTCTCAAACAAGTCAATAACTAATGAAGATGTGCAGTGTCTCTTCTAGACAAAAAATGTTTTGAGAGAGAGAAGCACACAAATGGGAACACAGACACACACACACACACACACACACACACACACACACACACACACACACACACACACACACACACACACACACACACACACCAAGAAACAGATTAATATTATTAAATGATTTGGGGTTTCCAACTAAGGGGGGAAAGCAGAGTATGAACTGTGAACAGCCACATGACGACCCGAAGGCTTATCTCACGGAGGCTGTTTGGCTTAAGCCATGGCATTAATACACTGATAGCCTACGGAATAGCCAAGCATAAAATGAATGTGAAAGGATGAAGAAACAACAAGAAAGGGGGAGGAAGAAAGAGGATGAAAGTGGTTAGGCCTCCAGCTTAACAGACCATAAATATAGAACTACTAGAAGCATTACAGGGAGACCCTCATTGATATGAGTGTTATTTCTGAAACATGCTGTTGTCGCTGCTTTACAAACAAAACCAAGAAAGACTAATAGAAAAAACTTTTTGTGAAAGTTCTCCAGGGGCCACAACATCAAGATATATATAAATATTGAAAAGCACAAAAAGATAATGCACTTGGACACATTTATCAACGAGACAGAATAATAAGGTGCACTAAGACTGATAATTGAATTTGAACAAACATAAAGATCCAGTAAAACAGAAGGAACTGAAGAAAACAAATCCTCCGTACTGCCTTTGTAACCTAGCCCAGTGCTGAGTCTTTTATCCCTTTTATTTTATTGATTAAAAAAATCCCAGAGGCACTAAAACGTACAGTCAGTGATTAATGTCCCTCTCAGAAAAAGAAATTATATGGAATAAATTAAACTACTGCAGCAGCAAATTGAAAAATAAGAATGTAAATGAGCTTTGAATACTTAATATCATAGAGAAAAATAGGCAATGAGGCCCAAAAATGATGAGGGATTAGCACAGAAACATGACATTAGCTCTAATGGCAAAGAGTAGATTTTCTCTACTGTCAAAATGTAACTGTCGCATCTGATTTTCCGCCAGGTAAATGACAAATGTGTGTGGCAATCGAAAGCTCTAACCTTGTTCACAGGGTGATAAAATATGGACTCAGAGTTGCATATCAGTGTTAAGAGAATAGAGAAATAATGTCTATTTTGAAATGCAATTATAGGGGACTAAGTAGCACTTATCCATTGTTTGATGTTCCTGTATTTTTTACAGTCATGCTGTTGCTTTTCTTTGCAGAAGTAGCAGGGAAATATCTTCCAAAGACCACTAGTAAATAATGACTGATCACATTTTTACTGGAACATAAGAGATATATAGATAGAGTCCGGTTGTAGCTTTATGTTTTCATCCCCAGTGCTGTATACTCTCATCTGCACGGGAACAAACAAGCTCTTAGACAGTACTTAAAATGCCGTTTTCGGGCTGCTATCCTGCCTCCCACATTACTCCTCTAGTTATCCTGCAGGAGAGAGGTAAGGTGTGGACTACATCAAGCCAGGCTCTCTCAGTTGGAACCTTTAATTATAACTTCACAGTATCAGTTACAGCAACCTTGCACAGATGCTAAAACCCTCAGAGGCTTGGCTACTCTACCTTACTTAATCTGAGTGGGAAGCACTGAGACAGTGCTGTACCATCAGCCAATTCAATCAGAAGCCAGGCGCAGCGCATTCTGCATCGGGGTCCAATCGCAGCGCAAACCAGTTCATGTCACATGACCTAGCTACTTAGCATCCTTCATGAACACCTGTTTTCTTTTTGTGTGTGTGTGTGTACAATATTGTTATTTGCCTCTTCCTCTCTGCCTCTCGCAGGCTCCCTCTTTCCAGAGGAAATGGCGTGGTCTGTGCGTGCAGAGCTAAAGACGCTATAAAAATTGCTGAGGTATAAAATCGAAAGTGCTCAAGCTGTCTGCGACTAGAATTGCTGGCTGGCTCGGGCCTGTTGGAGGTGGTGAAGGATCCCCGGCCAAGACCTGCTAATGTTGTAAATCAGAGAAAGTTTGGGCTTGTTTGTTTACATATTACAGGCTTTACAGTGGGCCTACTAGGAGACAAGGAGCTGCGCTTGGCCCAGGCTATTGTACGGGTCATAAACCTAAAGAATATAATGGATGTGTGAGGCTTGATCTACCCACTCCTGCACTTGTTTGGTGGTAATACTATTTTGTTCAGATGAGTGAAAACTTGTGTTACAAGAACAAACAAAGAGAACACAAAGAATTTATTTCAGCTGCATGTTGTGGGTGAAATTTCAACTGTTTCCTTCAGAATGGCGTGGATAGAAGATATCGTCGGTGAAGTTTCAAAGACATTGTCTACACTCTCAAAACACGACTGCTCTGGAAAAAGACATGCATCTGGAAGTATGCGATACATATGAACAAAAAGATGAATAGCACTGGTTAAACAAGTAACACACAAGTGTTTCATGTAAGCTGTTAAACAAATCTTTTTAATTTCTTTTATTTTCCGGTAATCTTTATTCTTCAATACTATTAGAACATCGTGAATTCAAAATTTATTAAAGTCTTTCTACAGTACAGTATGCTAAAAAGACAAGAACAGCCTTTTTATGACTTGGAAACATCTTTCCAAAACCTACAGGGCGAACATAAAAAGTATTTGTGTGTGTCTGTGTGTGTGTGTGTGTGTGTGTCTGCGTGTGTGTACATAATCCCCAGTTGCTTCACAGATATATACTGTGGCACCCCGGTATACAGTACATTTTACAAACATCCACTCAGGTGTTGCCGTGTCTATCCAGGTGCACTGTGAGCCCAAACACTTATCCTTAAGAGAGATCAAGCTTGCACGCTATCTTATCAGTGCTTACAGTGGCACACGTACAGTAGAGGTACACTCAGCTACTCATGCAGACCCTGCTTACAGGAGATCAAACGCAGGTCAGAGATTCCAACATACACTTGCTTATAATCCACACAAGTGCCTTTCTGTATGTATGTGTATGTCTGTGTCTGTGTGTGTGACTGTGACTGTGTGTGTGTGTGTGTGTGAATGTGTGAAAGAGAAAGTGAGGCAGAGAGCTCGAGGATTTTTTCTGTGTGTGTCAACAGCAGTGGTCCGGTTGTTTTGTGACGTTCATAGGCAGAGCACAGGAAATGCCCCACGATGTGGCCAGTCACAGTTGAAGTTCTTCAGTGATAAGGATAGATTTTTTTTTTCTGAGAGGCCTGACAGTCCATCCTTACAGTGCCATAATGCATTTGCTTTGGTTTGATCAGTAAAGCAGAATAAACCAGAACATGTGTTGTATTCTTTGCCCACACCGACTAATTATTAATCTGGTGCTTTTTTTTCTTCATCTGCATTTCATCTTCTGGTCTTGCTCCAACAGAACATGTGTCGTCTGACCTCTTACACATGCACTCACAAAGTCGTACACACATAGATATGTGCACACAAAGGGGGGGGGGGGGGGGGGGGGTGAAGGATGGAGGCAGGTGACAGGTAAACAAATTCAGTGTCATATCCTCCTGCTGTCTTCACTGTGCCACTTGGCATTTTAATGGAAGGGAATCTGATGTAACATATAGTGGTAACTACAACAGCAGCCTCGTACCAGAGGGGAAAACTTAACTCCTCAGACCTATGCATTAAACATATTGTAGAATAGAGTGTAACATTTATCACTGTCATTCCTAGAGAGTTTGTGTAAATTTAAATGCGCTCAAGCGTGCTGATACACCCCCCCCCCCCCCCCACCCCCCCCCCTCCACAATGTATGCGTACAATGCCACCCCAAAGCCCATTTTCCTGAAATCCTTCTCATTGTTCTGCACGACCATACCACCAAACAGCTATTCATCTTTGGGGAATATGCTGTACAGAAATGTCTTTGTATGTGGGGCCTTTTTTATGTTGCTGTGTCCCATGTTTCATTTAGCTGTCCACCAATTTTGTTATGGTTTAATACAAAATAAATAAAAATATGAAATGAAAGAAAATATATCCAACAAGATAGCGTATTTATTTCACTGTATAGCGCATTTGTAGTCTGATTTCAGTAAGATGGATATAAATGATTACCTAAAAAATGGTTGTATTTTAGAGAGTATTTTAACACATAGGTCTTGTGTGGTAATTCTTATTTAGTTAATTTATAAAATAAAAAAGGAATGCTAATGTTCTAATCTATTCCTGTTTATAGTTTTTCACTCTGACCTACAAGAATATCAACCACACAAAGGCCTGAAGACAATTAAATAAGACTTTGTAGATTATTCCAGACAAGTACTTTTCCAGGATTGTGAGCTGGAGTAAAACGAAACAATAATGCCTTTAAGTGTGGAATATATCGGGACAGTAGTGCATGGCAATGCCAGCTGACACATTAAACATTAAAATAAATTACCTAACCTTTACAACTTGCAGTGCCAATAACAGGCAAAATGACAGATCATGGGTTATTATTCACTGAGAGATCCTATACATAATAATGATGTCATCAATAATGGCCATGATGTCATGGCTCATGCTGCTTTTAAAAAACATTTAAGGGAATTACTTTATTTTAAATCATCAGTCCAAGTCCAGGCATAGATCGCTCAACTGGAAAAAAAAAAGGACGTAGTCTTTAAAAGACTGTAAGGGAGGTTGAAAGAGAGAAAGAGAATGAAGGCAGAGAGCAAGAAAGAATAATGTGCCACATTACATTCCTGTTACCAAACGACACTCATGAGTCAATTTGCCAAATAATAGCAGCAGAAGTTGACTGAAGAGGCACATCAGTGGTGTTAACGTGTACGATTGTCAGTGACCAGCAGACTACAAATACATCTCATCTGACAAATAACAGAATTATCCTGAAGGCCTTTACAGTCACTAGTGGTCTGGGGGGCTGTTGTGCTCCCTGCAGAAGAAGTCATCTCGTTGAAGCCAGAACAATAACCCTGTAAATGTATGTATGTGTGTGTGTGTGTATATATATATAATGGCTCAACAAACTTCACTTCAGCCCTCTTTAGCCCTGCATGTAAACTGCATGTGCACACAGGGTTAGGTTTTCTGTGATGATATTCTGTGTTTTTACATAATCTCTTACAGTAGTGACCAGTGGTCACAGGAAACACATAAATACAACAAATTTAGTCTATTATGTAGACTTTTTCTCAGAAATAATCATCTGAACATGGAGTCTTATAATTCTGTATCGTGTGAAGATGTACACAAAAATAAGTATTGAATATTTTCTAGATTGAATTACTTATATTATAACTAATTATTTTAGATGAACTAAATGAACAGATTTTTAAAAGATTAATATTTTCTCTGAATATAACAAAACACTAAATGAAAAGATGAGCGTATCCTTAGATACGTATCCTTTGTGTTGTATTACTTTGTGGTAGATTACCACTGCCAGGAGGCTGGCTCTATCTATGCTGGTCTCTGTAGAACTGAATAATGCATCCCCAGAACCAGGACTCATCAGACCCCAAGATGTATATCCACATCCCTTTTATGTGATGCTGATATTTGTTCTTTATTTTCCGACGACGCGTCCTGATTGATGCCTTCTGTTCACACTGATCGTACATTATGGAACGCATTACAGCACATTGTGCATTTCCGTAAGGGTCATTTTCAGAAAGCCGTTTTCTCTGCTGCTGCTGCAGGAATTCTTAAATAAATTTAATTGTCTGCATCCACCATCAGAAATGACTTTATGCATTTTGCTTCATAATTAAGAGCTTTCACATCCATAAACTTGAATCACTGTGCACAGCTGTTGAGGTGTAATTAAAGCATTAAATATGTGAACGATCAACTCCCACTAAACAAGATGACACCAACAACCCCGGCACAGAACTTAGAGGTGAACTGCAAGCTGGCTGGGCTTTGTCTGAATCTAAGAACTGGGGTGTTTCTTTCTTTCTTCCAACTCTCAGATGTCAGTCCCATAAATCTGACTGGTTCGCTTCAGCATTAGTATCTGAACTGATGCTAACACCATTAGTTGATGATTTAATGACATCGTAGATGAGGACAAGTCATCCTCTTTCTATCATTCTCTTTTTTCCCCCTCCCCGCCTGCTGGCTGAGAGGATACAGAGAATCTGTGTGTTTTTGAGGATGAGGGTGGTGGCGCTCGTATCTCATCCACCTCCATTACACCAAGGTCACTCCGTTGCTTTTCTTAATGTGATCAGGGAAAGTGTCACTTTTGCAGTTCTGTGGCAGTAAATAAGAACTGGCTCTAATTTGAATGTAGTGTACCAGAGGCCCTTTATGGGTTGTTAATTTAGTGTTTAAATACATTTAACAGTTGAGAGAGAGTACTGATTAGGCCGGCTCTCAAAGCGAAGGCTATTTTTCTCTCCGATATTTCCACTGACTTGTTATAGATTATTATTGTTAACATGTGACAGATAAACGGCAAGCGTACTTTAAATTTAAAGGAACTTCAAAGGCAAAGAGAGCAATGCAATCTGTCTTTTTCCTAAATCATTCCTTTTTTTTATTCCTCCTTAAAATTCCTTATTTATTTATTTCTGTTAAAATTCAAGAATTATTGCAATGAAGATGTGCACGTTAACATTTTAAGAACACATATATACAGTAAGCCTAGGTTTCCAAGTGAATAATACATGTAATATACCAACCTTGTTTCCGAGAAAATATTTAGAATTTGTTTAAGCCCTTTGATTTAGGTTCAGGAAAAATTGCAGTTAAATATTGAAAAAGTCAAAAGCAACTCAAAGCACACTTGTTTACTTAATTAACATTTAACCATAGCCAACATCTTTCTAATCTTAACTTATATTCTGTTGTTGCCGATAAGACGAACTGAGACACTAGTACAAAGAAGCAGCACGTACACTTGAAAAAGGGTTCCATATACAACTATAATGTACAAGTGGTACTCGTAATTTCTCTCTTTCTGATCAGAATCATTAACTGGCTACCATGACATAATACAAGTCATCATTTCATACTCAACATAAGTAAATACAATTTGTAGGTTAATGAATGCAAGATGAGCATGAACTGCAACATGGCTTCATTTGAGCAGCTAACTGATGAAGTCCTTGACTTTTTATTGACTTTTAATTTTTTTTCGGTAACTCACCACCGTCGCCCACTTCCTCCACCAGCTGAGAGCACACGGTGGCCGTCAAAGCCAATAAGGCCCAACCTACACACTACAGATTTCTCCTGACACCTAATGCCAGTTATGAAATTGGGGGATAAGTTAATGTGTCACAGTAGCATTGATTTTTCATTTGCTTCTCACTGCCCCCAGTCCCAGAGCCAGACCGGGCCTTTCCTTCATGCTTCAGGATGGATTACTGTGGCCCCCGTTAAAACAGAGCATCGTGGGGTGACAAGGGAGCCGATGCGGGTGTTCATGAGAGGTGCCACACCTGATTACAGGTGACACCATACTAGCATCATCCACTGTGCCAGGAGCACTCAAATATCAAAATCCACTCAATGTTCAGTTTTAATCTAACGTGTCGGAATTACTCCAGTAGATATTAGGATTTTGATATTACTTCTGTTAAATATGTATTTATGTTTTAAACATATCAACTAAATATAATTAAATGTATTTCTACGATCTATTGTTAGAAATTTGCTTTAAGTTCTGATGATGTATAGAACAATAAGGAGGCCTTTACAGTGGGGATAAAATGAGCGGTACAAGAAATCTGTGGCTGGTCCCTATGAAAGGAAAAATACGCTCACGTAACAACAACACGGTGCTCAATGAGCTATGTCCTCAGTTCCATATGAGATTGGTTAATACAAAAGCTTGGTGGTGAAAAACATTGTCCTGCTCCCAGTGACAAAGACAAAGTGCCTGTGTTTGGCGTACGCGAGTCAAAGGGACAGGTGACGACAGGGAGGGAGACCAGGGAGGGAATTTGAATTTCACATCTAGGAGGAGGCAGCATGTCATTAAAAACCCTAATTTCAGTGTCAGGTAGACTTACAGGTGATCCATCATCTTGTCAGAAGAATTTTATTTTATTTTCAAAGGAGTTCAAAGCAGGCTTTCCAGACTTTTTTTTTTATTTTTTTTTACTTCAGTTCCAATTAGATTTAAACACAATTAACAGAAAAGTCTAGTCCCACGTGTATTGTCGAGAGATACCTGCCCGCTCAAGCAGATCTGAGGGAGAACGATTTATAATACAACTGAATACCAAACGCTCTGCATAAATGATAAAGGAACTAAACTCCTTCTCCAGTATGTATTATCCTCCAGCACAATGCAACATCATATTAATACATTATAACTCACTAACAAAAGAAAGTTCATATTCAAGTGCTGCACACATAGCAGCTGCACTGCCCTTCATATACCGCCAGCAAACTGCATATCAGCACCCATGAATGCCATTTATTGGTACATTTCTAAATGTTAACGCCTGTCAACTCCAATCTCTCCAAAGGAGGCGCTCGGGAAATAAAATGCATCGGAGGGGACCTGAGAGGAGGACACACGTTAACCCAGATAGGCTGTGACAAAACACCATTACCTTTTCCTGTTCACACAGTGACGTACAGGACAGCTAGTCGTCCCCTGTCCCTGCAGGAATCCATCTGAATGAGGGACACACACACACGCGTGTTCTCACACTGTGCACAACAGACTTTGAAAAAGGACTGTAAAGTGGAGCTGCAACAACTAATCCATAGTTGTCAACCAAACAATGAATTGGCTACTTTTTTGATGATGGATTAATCTGTTTGAGGAATAATAGAAGGCAATATTCTTTTATTTCATCTTTTTAAATGTGAATGTTTTCTGGATTTTTAAATATTAAACATATGTGTGTTGTGGACAGAACAAGACATTTGAGAACATCATCTTGGACTTTTCGGAAAACATGTTCAGAAATTGTTTTGACCAAATTACTACTTATTCGAGAAAATTGTTAGATGCATCCCAATTGTAAACTTGCTTTTCTCTATAATGAAGTTTGATTATAAGTCTGAAAATAAAACTAACTAAAATTTTATTTTATAGATGATTGTTGTTGTGCAGCTAATATACTATTGGGTACTTAAGAGGTATTTTAAATAATTTATTTCAGAAAAAAAGGAATACTAAACCATACAAAAACCTGTTAACAAAATGAGTAAAGTAAGTAAAAGTAATCATTACGCAGAATATCCCCCCTTATATTATTATTATTAATGCATAAACGTATAACAGGAACTTTAATGTTGTACTTGGTTGAAGTTTAAGTTAAGTTTAATGGCTGCATATACTACTGGATAGTTTAACTTATACAAATGTATCATATTTTATTAACTGATCACTGATGTAAATTATTAATGTAAAGAGTAACTATAAATCTCAAATAAATGTAGGGGATTAAAAAGTATAATATGTTCCTAGTAAAGTAGATGGAAATCAATAGAAAGCTCAAAAGTACTTCAAAATGTGTACAGTCCTAGTTTTATCTACAATAATGTATCATGTGTTATAAGTTCATCATATATTTTCAATATAAAAGTGACTATATCTAAAAAATAACAATATTACCCTCTGAAATATGACAAAGTAAGAAAATACTGAGCAGAGTAGATTGAGTTTATATTTAAAGTGAAGTGTTATCAAAACTATACATAATTTGTAGTATGTTGTTACCTTCCACCACTGTATGTATAATATTAATAAAGAGTGAGCTCTCTGACAGCTTTCTTTGATAAAAGAAAATGCGTACTGTAAAAGACAGTCGGAAATCCTTCGCCGGGTCTAGACATTGAATGGTGACGGACCTCAGATGGATGTGACACCAGCAGTCCAACCTCAGTGTGCACCTGCTGGTGTCGTAACTTGGATGTATAACCACTGACGTCCTTACATCAGGCTGCCTAAATGGACAAAAATGCCAAGGCAGCAAAAAATTGCGAACAAACCCAGAGCTTCATTAATGGAACCTTCCCAGCATGCTTTGCGATGACAAATGATTGACTTGGAACAATATCTAAGGCGATCAGGATAAAGTACCAGCCATTTCAAGGCTCAGCAAAATTCAAATTCTAATTAGACCTTGCTCCACATTCCAAATAAAAATGGGTCCCTAGGTGGTTTACCCTATCAGGTGTCTCTACCAGACCACTGAAACAAAACGAATAAAGAAAATGATTAAAGCGATAACAAAGGCATAAAATTCAAATTATAGCTGCATCACATCTGGGATCTGTATGTCACTAACATACCATTTCTGCTCTCCCTCTCTTTTCCTCTGACTCTCACTAACCCGTTCACACACACACACGTACACACAGCATTCCTTTCTTTCTGCATGAGGGCAATCAAAGAGCAGAAGAAAGACAGAGAGCAAGAGAGAGAGAGAGAGAGAGAGAGAGAGGGTGAAAAAGAAGGGAAATTAAAAGGTAGAGAGCGAGAACGCAAATAGGCTCTCAGCTTTAAGGTTATTAATGACTCCTCAAAAATGTGCGACTTTTCCAATCTCTCTGAGAAGCGCTTGAAGGAGCCTGCAGATGAAGCTGACCTTCACAATGTTCTTTGGTCTTTAGTTAAGAAATTCACTCACCATTATGGCATCATTAGGGAAACAAGGATAAAATTACTCCATGGTTAATGACCTATAAGATCCCCACCAAAATTTGTTTCAGATCTAATAAAACTGAGCTTAACACACTTGAATGAATTATGAGGACTGCTACGCGGGGTATTAAAATGTGGGGAAATAGATTTTCTGAAGCTAGGAGGACTGGACTTTTCAAATCAGATAGTAGAATGGAATTTTCTGGGCAATAAATTCTACCATGTCTCAATTTCATTTTTTCATTTTTTTTTTACCTCAGACTTTTTCAGGCAATGATGGAATCTGTGAGTGGGATGGCCTCTAAAAATTCATTGCCAATTGCCGTCTCCTCCTCTATCCCCTTAAGGTAGATAGATTGATGGATGAATGGCTAAATGGGCAAATAAGTGGAGAAAAGTATATCCGAACGAAAACTCAATGTATGATGAAAATAAATGATTAGATACACATATAGAGACTTAAAAATCCCAGAAGGCACAGCAAGGAGGACATGGTAAGTTAAGAAAGAAATGTGTATCAAAATCTCCATTGATGCTGATTATTTTATGTGATTACATTTTCTCTAGCGTGCTGCTAAATTTAGTTCATGCCATGCTGGACATTAGCATAATGCAGGTTCAGTTGCGAGGAATGAAAAAAACTCAAAAAGGACATACACATACATAAAGTGCGCACACAAATACACCTGTGAAACTTCATGAGGGGCTGGGGGGGGGGGCTATTTTAAAGCAGCATTGGTTTAGCATGGTTTGGTTGCAGCCCATGAGAAGGGGTTTGTGAGCTAATGGCATTTGCTCTCTTTAAACTTTAATCTTTCCTATTAATTCCCTGCAACTGGAGAATGTGCGAGAGTTAATGTTCCATGAACGTGTTTCTCACTCTGCAATCTCTTCAAGCTAATTACCTTCAGGTGCTAAATGGGGGGAAATTGCAATCCATTTGGAAGGGAGAAATTTCACCTCCCCTTTGCCTATGTAACACTGTGGGTGCCGTTAAAAATAAAGAAAATCAAACATAAGAAGCCAGGTCTAGAGTACATTTAATCAAAAAAATGGACACTCTGCGAAGAGCCCTGATTGGCCATCCCATTCCAAGGTAGCTTTGGGAGAGTAAATTGCTTCCTGTAGTTTCCCGCCTCGCTGCTTATTTTGCAGGTCACTTGGAGGTCAGCAGGTGCAGCAGTGGACAAAACGCCAAACAGATGTTTGATTGACATGGATCGCGCAGATTGGCAATCAAAGTTTTCTGATGAGAAAGGAGAGGCTCACCGAATGGCCATTTTGAAGGGTGAACACCAAGGAGATACAGAAGAAGTCGAAATACAAATTAAAAGCAGATTAAGTCAACGTGACAGATTCACGGTTGCTTGTACGGAACATTAAACCTCGGGGAGTGACACAGTATTCGTCAATGACAGAATCAAGTTGCGGGTGTACAAATGGTTCCCGAGTCAATCACTAATCAGTGACGCAGGATGAACAGGCTCATTGCGGACAAATAGCTTTGATAAGTTTTACCTTTTAAGGGCCAGCTTGTGGAGGAGGGCGATGTGAAGAGGAAGTGGGGAGAGATAGGGTCAGGGCGAGTGAACAGTGGGGGGGCTTCACTCTCCTCAGAGGAGTCTGGAGCGTGGAGGGTCACTTTGTCCCCTGTTTGATCTTTGTCTTCAGATGACACGGCAGGAAATTAAAGATGAAAGGCGCTTCTGACTACTGTCTAATAAACACAGAGACCGAATGCCCTCATTTGCTGCCACATATCCGGTCTAAATATGTGGGTGATCCGCACACAGCCCTGGATTAGCAAAGCCCTTTTGTACACAGTGTCCTCAAAAGAGCAGGCTCATCGCTCTGTGTCGACTTTAAGAATGTGCGCTTATCAATGCAACTTTATTTGTTCTCGAATCCATTAAAAGTTACAAATGTAATGCTGCATTTGCAGACATTTATTGTTTTTCTAACTCATTGCCAATGTCTTTTCATAATAATGCATGGTAAATGGTCTTTTTCATAGTCATTAGACACAGTGGCTGTGTTTAATTCATCACTGAATATATTTTACTCGAGATAAAATGATTTTAATTATTTAAAAAAGAGAACTAATTCCAATACTAAAAGGGGAGGTCGTGTCAGGGTGTACAGTGAAAAAAAACTCCCGGCCATATTTCTTATGTGTAATAATAAATGAATTAGTAGTCGGGAGTACTACAAACAGTCCATATCTTAGACAAACACTCGGAGTGACGGCCCTGAGCTCCCACTGTGTTGAGGAATCTTCTGCTAACAGCACTCCCACCCATTTATCTCAGTGGCTGCGAGCAGGAGAAACGCTGGGAGGCTGAGGAAACATCAAAAGAAGAGCATCCCAGATAACTGGAGCTCTGTTTTTACAGCGCCTCGTGAAAAACACCTCCACGCTGGTAACTAAAAGCCAAGAAGCAGGATAGCTTACTCGATTGCACTCTGTGTGGCCTTTTGCTCGATCATTTCATGCAGATTGCTTGAAGGCATAAGTAAACCTCGAATGGCCACTGATGTTTTCTTGTGTTTTTTTAATTTTTTTCTGAACCCTGTCTTCATTTTTTTTTTTCTATCTTCCTAAAATGCCAAAGCTATTTGGTTAAATCATTAGAGGTGTTATGGTCGTAGAATGGCTCAGGCGAGCAGCATCCCTGTATAGTACTGAAAGGTTATTTTCTTCATGAACACTTGAGGGTCCACTGATCCCTTGTAAGTGTCTGTTGGAAAATGCATTGACATTTTACGTGAATGGAAAACCCCTCCTCAATAGACTCTCTTTCATTGCTCTTCAGGTTTCAGGTCATTATACCCGCAATAGGGGACCACTCAACCTAGTTTGGTATTACCTCTGAGAAAACCCTTATGCTACTTTACTTACTCCATTCACAATTTTTTGTTTAAAAGTGAGAGATATAAACCTTTTGACCTGAAGAGAAATGTTGAGCAGGTTTTTATATTTGTTCCCTGTAAGCATCATTGATTATTTTTTATAGCTTGAGTTTATGAGCGATAATGTCTGATCAATATATGCCTTGCATAGATGCATCAATTACAATATATTGTGCAATACATTTGTCAGCGGCTGCAATGTAACTTTGATAACAATAGATGGCAATAACAACAACAAAGGTACTAATAACAAAAGTACTTGTTATGCAAAAAGACCCCAACAAGTAATATTGCAGTATTTTATTATTAATAATAATAATAATGATGCATTAACATGTAACCAGCATATTCATGTTACAGCTGGTTGGGGTGGAGCATATTTGAACTTCAGGTGCCGTAATGTTTGGTAGTTAATCTATAACAGTGTATCATGTTTTATAATCCCATTATGTCTCGTATGTAAAGAATATTTCGGTAATGTAAATTGGGAATACTCAAGTAAAGTAGCTCAAAGTTACACTACATTTTTAAAGTCTGTTTTGATAAATGTGTTGTTTCTTAGGCTATAAATTGTGTTATTGTTGGGTTGGAATATCACCTCCACAATGATATTTTTTACTACAAGGTCATTGCATTACAGTATGTTTTGCAAGTATCGTTGTGTCCGTTCCACGTACATAAATTTAGCAGAGAATAAAAAAAAAAGAAAGAAAGTTAAGGCATGTTTCTGTAATCACGCAGGACTCAGATGTAGTCATGGGCACCAATCTCCATAGACAAGTCCATTCAATGCAAATGCTGCACCTGCCATGAGTTGTAAAAGCTTTTGCAATTTCAGTGAAAACAGGGTTCACATCATTTGGAAAGGTAGACTTGCCATTTCACGCACCAGTATCCCAGCAATCCGTAAAGACCATGAGACATTCCTCGACAGGATTAGAATTTTACGATCACCAGGAAAACGACTTCACCCCCCAAAAGTCATCCTTTCCCTATCTGCTTTTCTTACTTTGCCCCTCCGATTTTGACGTTGACTGTCTTTTATATTCACTGAAATTGTACCATTAATTGTAAACATTTTAATTCACTATTTCCCAATGTCTTAAGGAATCCGTCCATACACATTACAATATATATATATTGCAGCGAATCCCGAATAAATAGCTGGTAATAAAAAAAAATAAACTGTAATTTAGCAAAAGAGCAGTGTAGAGAGCTACAATACTGAGATGGTCAGAGACTCTATGGATAGCACTTGGCCAGGCTTCCTAGCCCAGTCAGGCTGAGTCGGTTCACACTGATAACGTAGGTAATGGTGTTTCTGGAAGAGTGAGGCCAGATGAAATACACCACACGGGCAGATACCACAGGCGTACTAGCCCCTTCTGTTGGAAAATTTCATTTTTTCCGGCAGGAAGCCATGAATGCTGAGGCTGAATCCAAATCCGGTTTTCCGCACTTTATCAGCGTGTGGCCCACCAAGTGGTGAGATGGCGGGGGAAGTGGAGGGCTGAAGGGGGGGGGGGGGGATCCACTCAGCCGAGACCCTCCACTTTAATCCAATTTACAGCCTCCCCCAGCAAAAGATAATTACAACCCTTAAACCAGCTAGGAGAGGGGTAGAAAGAAAAGGCCTCACTCACCCAAACTGTGCCTCTGGCCCCTGAAGTCTCCACCTAGAGAAAGAGAAGGGGGGGCTCTGTTAGCAGGACTCAAGCAAAGGCATTGTGACAAACTAAGAGTGTGTGTAGCTAATGAGGCAAAGTGATTTTTTTCCCAGCAAATGGATGCCTGCTGGGCAGCAGTAGAATGCACCCCAGGACTTCTTTGCTCACTGATGTTCAGTACAGATGAAGGGGAGGTGTATTTTTGGTTGGTATTTCAATAAGTGTATATGTCCTCTGTGAATCAATGTACTTCAGTATTGTATATTTGTAAAGCTGTCCGACGTCTGTGGTCATCCTTTTGTGTTTTCACTGCATCAGATAATCAGAGTGCTAAACATTGTTTGTTTTGTCTTTAAACCCATACCGTATTGTATTGTGCCACAACATTGGATTGTTTCGTTGTTGTCGTTAACATCAAATATTTGTTCCTTTTAAAGGCAATAGCTTCAGGATGCTGTTAAAATTAAAGCTTTCATTTTCCCAATTTTTTTTCTTCTCCAGCGACTGCATCTTTGTCAGAGGTCTTTGAAGTGCGAGCGAAGGAATGGGGTTAACTTTTGCAAAAGAATGTGAAGAAATAATAATGAAGGGGCTCACAGGGGAGCGGAAACGCTGGCCAGTCCTAATTAATAGAAGGAGAGACACTCCCAAAGTCTCCCATTCACAAGCTCACAATGGAGTTCTCCACCAAGCAGAACCTGGAATGGAATATGGGAGGAGTGAATGGAGACTGAAAAAAAGAGACTCAAGCCCTCATTCTCTTTGCACCCGTCTCTTTTATTGTATTTCTATTTTGTAGCATTTAGCCCCTGGTCTATATGGTCCTATAGTCTACGCTCCATTCAATGAAACTGTGTTCAGAGTATCCCACTGGTCAGTTTTGTAAATATGGGTCCTGGCAGTGAGTATGAAAGGATGGCACATTTCCAGAACTTATTCAATGTAGGCCTCTCCTCCTGCTCTTTCAAAAGTTGTTCCATCCCTTCCTCAACCCTATTACTCTCGCCCTCGCACCACCTCTCTCTGTCTTTCAGGTGCATTAACAGGGGCTGGAGTCAAGAGCATTGGCAGCCTATATGGGGGAGGGGGGTGGGGGCTTATTTTGCCACAAGTCAAGTTAAGAAGGGGAGGGGTTTGTGAGGGGCAACAGGAGAAGTGTGGACCCACCTGCCACTGATTATCCTCCCAGTTAGAGGGTTTAGTCTTGACCTCTGAACTTCAGAGCTGCCCCACACCACTAATCTGTTAATTAACCGAGAAATACCCTGGAAAAACTTTGAACAGCCATTGTGTGTGCGTGTGCATGTGTGCACAAAAGTGTGTAAAGGGAAGAGACAACAAGAGCAACACAGAGAGAGTGTATGGAGGGAACCCACTGTGGCATGTGGTAACTCCGTATATAGCTGACACATTCTCCCGCTGCTGTGCTGCTGGATAAGTAGGGCACTGATGCCATAGTTTTACTTGGCCAGCACTCGTCTTTGTTGCTGATGCCACTATCAACAGGACATTATTTTTCCGATTTTACTTTGCTTTAGGTCTGGTTATGTTGAGACACTTTGTTACAACCAGGTTAAGGAACCCAACATGGACCGTTGGTTGGAAACAGTGTTTTCTGTGTTAAGGTCCATCGTGTTGTTGACCCATCCAGGCCTCTCAACCTCATCGCTACACACACTCTGTGGCTGTATAATGATGTCACACTACTTCCTCCTTCACTCCCGATGTAATTGCTATCGCCGCTAGAGGGCTTTGTCTTTTGAATGTTAACAAATGTTGTTTTGAGGCAATTTTTGTAAAACGACGGATGCTCTTGTTTTTCTTGGAAGGACAGTCTCACTAGTAGTGTATTTTGTATACTACATTCAGTGTAGTTCGTAGTGGAAAACATGTATTGACCATTTTTCTGACGACATGAATTATTATTTATATTGTGAAACACTGGATATTTTTCTAATCTTGAGGCATTCGATAATATTTATTTTACTTCATTAATCATTTCTAATTTGCTGCATTATCATAACAAACTTAAAACGGATTTGAATTGTTCAGAAAAGTTCTTTGTTGTATTGATACATTTACTGTAAGAAATGTTGTCCTTGTCTGACTACATTTTACACTGTCCATGTGGACGCCCACATGTCCTGGCGTCGTAAAAAAAGGCCTGTACTGTATTATTTAAGATAACTTCTGATACATTGTTCTCCACAATAATGTCCCCATAATACTCATATAACAAACTATATTCTTCTTGGTTGATGAGACACACCTGGTAGTCCTGCTGTAAACAAACAAAAATCTCGGAGGTTGCTTTGACTGGTGAGGCAGCTGATAAGTGGGGCAACAAAGTCAATTAGTTCTGTGTTTATTAGTATGTGACAGGTGCTGGGTCATGCAGATTAACTCACAACCCGTGGAGGGATGGGACAACAATAATGGTGAAACATGTCCGTCCGACCAGAAAGTAAAGGTAGCAAAAGGAACATAGCAAAGCCTGCTCAATTAATTATGTGGATTAATGAAGTTCTGCTTGATTAAATGTTGATGCCATTAAAAACGCCTATTTTTTCTCCCGAATGTGACATAATGGACTCTCTTACAAATAATAATGGAATCCTTCATGGTTATAGAAACCAACACATTATATGTTTTAAACCACTCCTCCTGAGCCCTGAATCAATTAATTAAGGCTATTACCCTTGATTATCCAATCAAAGGTTTCATCCAGGTTTGACCTCTAACCTTCAACCTTCTCTGACTGGAAGGATATTGATTGAGGGGAATAGTTTATGTTCAGCTACTGGAAAAGTGAGGTTATTACCTCCTTAAAAAAAGAGTTGCTGACAAAGTGTCCTTTCATTGACCCGGAGAGCTTTTGTTGTAGCTATTGTTTTCGTACACTTCAGGTTAACAGCTCAAACATCAAGTTGCACCCATTTAGCCAACTATTACATTAAATAATTGTCAAAATGAAGTAAAGGATCAATAACACTCACTGTTCCCTGAAAGCTACTGATGCAAAAAGTTACCCATACCGTAATAACAGCCTGTTTTTTTTTTAATGAATATTATGAATTATTTCCTCTATTTTACAGTATGCGAGTGCATGTGATTTGATTAATTTGACAGAAATGTTTCATGGTAAACTCACTCAATCAAAATAGCGTTTATTTCACTATTTTTGTTATTAGGGAGGATATTTCTCCTTTTGTGATAAATGTAGGCATGTAATGTCTGCAAATGCAATTATAGCATAACTGATGTTTATATAAGCAACGCATTAACAAAATGCACCAATCAATGGTGCATGTCAACCTGACCAGAAGAGGCTCACCAGTCAGTGGAGGCATTATGCACTATAGTGATGGAACTATGGTCAGCCTTATTATGGTCACTTTAATCTCTCAGGGTCCTGATGGGTCTGAATTTATTTACCAATCTGCTTCCAGGGATGTTTGGTGAAAGTGATCAAAATTGAACACACAAACCTTTTCTTCAAAAGGATGTTTATCAAAGGAGTTATATGTACACTTTACATTTAAATTGTTCTTTTGACTGTTTCTATGTAGACAGATTGTGCTTTTACCTTGTTAGACTCTGCTTATAATTAAGACAAACATACTTTTCCTTTCCACTATCTTTGCCATCACCATGGGGCCCAATTGTAAACAGCATTAAGACTTCGTTAATATTTAAACCACCAAAGTCATGACTCAAACTCAACGAGGTAACTAGAATGTGCCCTCCAAATATCAGTGTGGGTCAATGATTAACTTAAGGTCAAGTTTGGCTTTGCTTCTTCTTTTTTTTATCCAACAATGTGACTACAACTTTTGTTATTTTGAACTGCAAGGATCCATGTGATCAGCGCTGCCCCCTGGCAGAATCCGAAACACCACTGATGTGTCAACATATCATATAACAGTTGTGAAATGCCGTGGCTGCGTTCATTCCTTGTTTTGGTGCTTGCTGAACAAGGCGGCGTGGGATTGCTCTCCCTCACCCTGTGGTCTGTCCTCTAGGGTGCGAGGAATCTGAGTCACTCACTGCACATCAGGCTTTCCCCTCGGGGGCCCGGGCACTGGCAGAGGCAGGTTAACAAACTGTAAAGGCTTCAACTGAGCAGCACACAAACTGTTTTCTCTCCACAAAGGAATTGGCTCCAACAAATGTCATAAGCCTATAATGAGATAGCTGATCTCTGTAGTAAAGAAGAAAAGAAAGGGAAAATGCTTCCCCTCTCCAGTCAGCGGCTATTAGAGTCAGTGAGAGTAAAAAGGGGGAAGCTTCCCCATTTTCTTAGAAGCCCTCGGAGGCCGGCCAACATGACAATGCTGGTCAATTAATTGGTGAAAAAGTGAAAATCCAATTAATGTGTATCAAGCTGGCAGTTTTGCATGATGATGGCTCATTAGGAGACCAAGCTGAGAGTGGAGGAGTCGATGGGTGGAGGGGCTTAAACCCCACTCATTAAAGCTCTGTCTTTCTCAGTGGGGTTTTTGGGACCGGCTTATTTATGCAACAGGTTCTAAACAAAACCTCAATGTAACGCTCATTTAGTGGATTTGGAACTGATGAATTCCTAAATGGCGTGGGTGGGGACTCTTTGGTTCTCAGGCAAAACTTACTTCTACACACAACTACTGTATCTGTTCTGCATAAGAATTTGTTTTGTTGCTTTAATCAGAATTTAAAAGCTTAACTGGGGAAATTAGCTACAATACATCTGTTGCAATGCTATCTGTGATGCCCCTGTTAAATATACTAACACATTAAATAATGAATAAATAGCAATATGCAGGCAACCTTCAGTCCACAGATTATCAGTTCATATAACTGTGGCCTAAAGCTGGTAAGTAGATTGTTGTGCTTGATAATGTAATTATCTTGCATACTGGAAGACTGAATGGAAAATATGGTAAATAACAGTAGTTAAATGTGCGTCACATAATTGTTTCATTACGTCACATTTACACACAAGAGATGCTATCAAAATGGTTAAAAAGGAGGGTGCATCCCAAAATGAGACTTCTGAACCTCGCCATGTACTGACAAAATAAAGAATGTGTTCCCATTCTCTCACAGCCAGCCGGTGTTTGTCTAGCCTCTGCCTCTATGTGTAAGATTAATACTCTTGCCACACTCTCATAGAATAATGTCACTTTAATCTTGTTTGGGGCGAAATTCGAAGTGGAGTGTGTCTACTTGTTTCCTGAGATTACTTCATCTTTCTTTCGGCAGCGGTGTGTGACTCTGCCGCCTGCTGTCCCCTGGCATTGGATGTCCCATTACCCTTCACACGCCGCAACTTTCTGCTGTTTGCACAACACTGGCCACAGGACCCAACAGGAGGCCAGCATACTATTGATGCTTTTAGTTTTTCTTTACCACTTCCAAGCACATTCTAGTTGATTGTAGCCTGCTATCGTGGACTATCACCAGTGGCCCGAGCCTTTGTGAAGATTTGGGATGTTTCGAGGTGTTTCACCCAACGAGGAATATTGTTGCAATCGTCCTACGTCCTTCTTTCAACAGCATGTGACATTTCTGCTCTCTCTTTCTGTTTTACTGCAAGCCTTAGTTACTTTCAATTCAGATATACTTAATATTGAACTGCTAGTGTGCTGATATATAATGAACAGGCTTCTTTAACTTTTTTAAGTGAACTGCAATTTACTGCGATGATTAACAAGTACATTTCTGTCTATAGTCTCTGGACAATCCAGATTTGCAGGTTGCCCATGAAAATGGTCATTGCATATTGTACCACGAGGTTTCCTTTATCAGATTCTCAGCCTGTTTGGTGTTCAATCATTTGTATTTTTGTACTCTCCTTCAATTATTTACAATAAGCATTTCATGTCTTCCCACTGTGTTGACCCCAGCGTGTCTGAATGAATGAGCTGCAGTGCGTCAGCTATAAATCCCTAATGAGGCTTGATGTAAACACCACAATACAAACCACATAAATTCCTGACACAACATGTGCACCTTTTGCACACGCACACTTGCATGTTAACACACAAACACAACCTCTGGTCTAAGACGAGCAGTTTAATGTCTTTGCTTTCTGTGATCGTTTTAGTGTGTTCTGTGTGCTCTTTAAAAGCTGTAAATTATTAATTTGACTTGATTTATACACTGAAGGTCTACATTTATTACAATAAGTGTACGTTTTACATTCTTGTTAGTATAATAATGTTACAATTTATGTCTGCAAATGGCCAGTGTTGCCATTGCCGTAGCTTCTTTCTGTCTGAGATAGAGAAACACACTTTGTATGTAAAGCTTCGTGCTGTTTGGAGAAGCAGTGTGTTTTTCCCCTCACTTCCTAATAATCTATTCTGTTCAGCCAGCTGCATACATTGACAAATGTTTCCAGCATTAGGTATTTACCCGGTGAAAGGTAATAGATGCAAGGGTTTAAAAATGCCTGCTGCAAGAAACAGCAAGCACACTGGCAAAACATATCACAAAAGGCAACATTCTTCAGGAAAAACTGTCTTTCCAGTTTCTCTATAAAGCAAGGACACGATTTGTGAGATACACAATGAGCTTTTTGGTTTGACCTTTTTGTATCACTAATCTCTTAATTCAGAATATTTTACAAATTATTGTTCACTATTTATAAGGAAGTTGCTCTATAAAATGTAAAAAGGTAGAAATGGACAATAATTGTCTCATATTACTGTGTCCTGTGAGTGAAGAGTACTTCATGAGCAGTTGGTGAAGAGGCAGTTCAGTTTATCCTGTGCTTCAAAGAGTCTCTCCAATTGTTTAAAATACAGGGTAATTCACTGCCACTTGTGTAGTAAAACACACCCACATAAAAAGAGGGATTCAGTTTAGTCTAATCTGTTGATTGTCTTTCAGTTAGTTTGTTGGCATATTTTGTTCACGTCTTTTTCTGTCTGATTGATATGGGTGCAGCTTGTTCTTGGAGGCTAATGAAAGCTGTGACAGTGCATTAATGAGACTGCTTATTTCAACTGAACTCCACTTCCTGCGTTTAACTCATTCACTTTGTTCTCCAAATCCACATTTCCTCTCCCACTCTTGTGTACTCTGTATCATGTTGTTAACATAACACCGACTCCTTTACTCTCTTATCTCACACGTCTCTGACATTTTTGTCTTATTTACTGGCTCTTACTAATGCCAAATTCTTTAATGTGAAACAACGTTGCTGATGAAAACTACAGTGTGGAGAAAGGCAATGAAAATAACACTGCCGGTGTTTGAGAGACACAAGATTAGCCTGTTGTTGGTCTGTGTTCTTCTTGCAGAAGTTCAATGTATCTGATGTACAGTTTAGGTGCAGTAACAATGTATTGATGCCTGTGACTAAAAGGGAATTTCCATTGATGCATCTCTCTAAAAAAAAAATTAAACATACAAACTTCACAGTCATATCTATTATATATATTTTCATACCACTTCGTATAAAAAACAGTCTAATCATTGTTAACATACTGCAGATAATGCTTGAATGAAAATTGTGTTCTATCCCTTCTCAGTCCAGAAATAAAACGCATAATAAATGTCTTATTTGTATCAATTTGATAAGAATCAGAAAATAAATAAAGGTTATAATGATTAGATCGATACAATAAATGTAAATGTCTGAAAGGGAATAATGTTTCCAAATAGTACACATCCAGTGCAGACAATGGGGATTTAACTGAACAGATTGAAGGATCGGAGAATGTGGTGTTGTGCGCTCGCACTCAGCCTGCTGGGATTAATGGATGACTCCAGTGAGAGACGCCTCTGTTCTTAGGCAAGGCAAAATGACCAACGGCAGCAAAGAATTTGGCGGTCAGTAACTGTGGCTGTTTCCCATACATATATTATTCTAGCAATAGCAGCAGTGGTGATTGAATTTCTGACCTTTTGTTGAAATGGGAAAGGGGAGGGGTGCATTTCAATTTTTGTTGTGTCATTCTTGTCTTAAAATAACTACAGGGAGGAAAGATCATGGCTTGATTCAATTACAGTGCTGTGTAAAGGCTAAAGATTACTGTATTCAACATGGACTCCCACTTGTACATAACTGAGATGAATATAGGAGCTGATTTCACACACTTTAAATGGATTGAAACAGGTTAAGTAAAGTCCTGCTTTCTATTTTGAGCCATAGAAGGCATATATTACAGTAAACTCTCATTTCAAGACTACAAAAAGGAAACAATTCTATTTGCTTCTTCGCACATAAAACAAACGCATGGCTTAATTTGACACAATTGAACAATAATGACACAATAGATTGTGGTTAGTATATAACTCAGTTTCTGGGACATTCTCAGGATGACAAACCTGATACTGGACTCTTCATACCACACAATCCATCCAGCACTCGAGAAACTAGAAAAGTTGGGTGGTAGAACCTGGCCGGCTCTGCCAATCAATCGCGAAGTTTGCATTAAAAACTGCTGACAGCTGTGGGAGAGAGTTCCCACTTTCATCTCGCGGTGTCTGGCCCAGCTACCCTCTCCCTTCTCAGACCTGCTCTCTTTATTAATCTCTGTCGCATCCCACATCCCGACCCATAGACCGGCCCCAGCCCCGCTTTTCACTTCTTACTAACATTTTAACTAATTTCATTACTTTTTAAATTATTTTTAATCAAAGAACACTTCACGTGATAGCCTTGAACAGAGGGCCTGCAGTGAAGCCCACCCAGCAGCTCTGTCTCACCATATCAACTTGTTTGCTGAAAGAAGGAAAATGAGCTGTGTGTGTGTGTGTGTGTGTAAGGATTTTTGTCTCCCTTAAAACTTACCGTTTTTGTTCCTCCTGTAAAACTTAATTTGCTAAAGTGAAAACTAATCAGCAGATCAACAAAAAAAGATAAAATATGATAACAGTAATAAAGGTGTCCCTACTACAACAGGTAATAGAGGCATACTTGTTAGGTGTCTTTTGAACTTTGGTCCCTTAATGCTATTTCCTTGGTTGTGGAAAAGAGATGGTCCCACTTCAAAGTCTTTGCTCAGAGACACCTGCCCTGCTACATGCAGGCCTCTGCTGCCCCTTAGGGGTGGAATTAAAAAGGAACATTTGAAAAGTCCTTTCAGGAGCGGGTGAGCTATATATTATGAATAACATCTATTTGTATGACTATTTCCAATTCAAACTGAAGTACTGATTCATTTTCATCTTGACATAATGACTTTGAGAGAAAGTGGAGGTCTTGACTGTGTGTGTGGGTTTGTGTTTGTGTGCATGTGCGTGTGTGCGTGCGTGTGCGTGGCAGATCTAATCCCATTAGTGCTGCTGATCCTGGGCCTCAGGATCTGTCGTGTCTCTATCAAACCTGCTTTATGCTTGTCTGTTGAACTCCAATCTGTTCGCAAAGCAGCAGAAGTAAACAATCTTGTTTACAGGTTGCACATAAAGAGACCGAAGCAAACATCTCCTCAGGCTTGTTACACACCTCTTTTCACAGTTTAATTCATATTTGAGTCAACACCAAGCTGAACAACTGTTTTTATACAACTCTTAAGGGAATATTTAATCCTTATACCCGAACAACTACAAAGGTTAATGTGCAATGTTGCAGTTTTAGTTGGACTATGTACAGCCAATACTGCCCCCTGGGCATCAGAGAGAGATATTATATTTCCCCCTTTTTAAATATATCATCATGGTAATTTGAGTTGCGTGCATGCCTACCTGAAATTAAATGTCAATAGCATTGCAATTGTAAAAGAGAAATAATAACCTCCCTTTTAATGAGATAAATGAAGAATGTAATGAACAAAGTAATACAATTTAAGCTAGTTGTGAAATAATGTACTTGTAATTCCATGCAATTAGAATTAACATTAATTATATTAAATATATTAATAAAATTCCGGTGAATGTTATCTTCGCATTTATGATTGACATTTTGTGCTTTAAACTTAAATAAATTACATGAGAGTTTTTCAGCAGTACTTCTCAGTATGGTGCCAATTTTAAAATTAGATGAATATTTATAAAAGGGAATTGTTTCCTGGTGGTTTGAAATGTTGCAGTAGAGACGACGTGTTGAGAAGCGACACAAGACAAGTCAGTCACAGCTGGAGCATGAAATACAGATGCTGGACAAACTCTTTGACAGGGCTGGTCTCTCTGGTCTGACTTGAGAAGGTTGGGTCGAAAAACAAACATCCATAATTATCCGTATTGTTGGTGTATGGTTGCCGTTTGTCTCAGTGGACAAGATAGTCTCACCAAACCAAGTGAAAATAGCCCCAAAGAATTGTGCATATACACAAAGATGAATATTAGAGGGTGTATTCAAAAAGTGCTAGAATTGATTCACCCAATACTCCTACACGTTGAAGTTAGTGCTAATGTTGGCAACCCTAACCTAGAGGACAATAGAGTTCCTTCCAGATCTACATTCAAGCTGTGTATTGCAACAACATTTCTCATAAAGAGACTGCATGAAAACAGGTAAACTGATATAACTGATATCATTCTGGTCTGGACTGATTCAAAATGACCACATGAGCGAGTGTTAAAGAATGAATACAACTGTCCAGCCTCCCTTAAGGCCCAACACTAAGAAGCCTTACAAAAAGAAACCAAATTTAAACAATCCAAAATTCTGTTATAATCATGGAAGACTTGTTGTCGTCCTATTGTATCATCTCAGATAATCAGGAAAGTGGAAAGTGTTTTGTGAATCATCTTCCACCAAGTCTTTTTTTTAAGAGATGATGTGGGGAGTGAGATGCTGCACATCACAGCTTTTATTTGAATTATTGACATAATTGCAGTGTGTTTAAAGTGACCATAAGATTATAAGAAGGATGCATGCTTCTCCACTACTGCATCTTAATACAGTGTCCGGGGGTCTAAGAGGGTCTCATTTTTGCTGCCAATAGATAATGTCATAGCTTTTTACCCAATCTGATCTGGAATGATCTCTGACGTCTACTTATATAATAAACAGCCAACTGACTAAAAAAGGAAAGGTCTGCACATTAACGTTTGAAGCCATGGTGCGTTATCTCCTGGGAAAATGGTGCCTGGACCAATTAAAATGAGGGGTGGGCGACTGGAGGAGTGGGAGTTCAGGTATCTGAAGGAATAATTTATGAGAGAGGTTTAAAGACATTAACCTGTGAGTGTCTTTAAGCTCACCGCAGCTGTGGCAGCCATGTGAGTGACGACATGGAAAGAATAGAAGCCCAAAATAAGTTTCTCCTAAGGGGGCTATGTAGAACAGCTAAGTACAACAATAAAATGTATAATAATAAGACATGTGTGTTTAAAGTGTATTTGTTATCCAGTTATTATACATATATACTTTACATAAAACACAATATGTATTTTTGCTTTGGCAATACTGTGACCTGAACATTAATGCCAATAAACTTATTAGATTTTGAATTGGAAATGAATCTCTTATTCATCAATTTATTTATATTTTCTTATTTAAGAATCTCCATATTGTGTAATAGGATATCTCTGAAGGAAGATATGGGGACCAAATAGAAGGCTAAGAGGAAGTGTATGCAATGTCATTATATCCTAAGGTGTTAAGTTCCTTTTTGTGCGTATTAGTACATGCACTTAACCTTCAATCCCCAGCCACAGCCCCTTTGGGCTTGTTCCTGAAGAAATATGTCTCCTCTTTTCTCTCCTCGGTGAGGTTCCCCTGAAACTTGTCAAGGAGACAATGTGGAAGGAAGTAAGAGATAAAGTTGCGGGGCTCTCTTTCTGTGCAATGTTTATTTGCCGTGTCAAGGATTGAGAGATTACACTGTTTCTACGCAGTAAGAGAGGAATCTGGTCAAGCCTTTCCTCAGGCTAAAAACATCACTTGAAGAGGCAAAGGGGGGATTACTGACATCTGCATTAAGAACAAAAATCCTTGGGCCCATTTGCTGTGAGTAGGGAGTCATCATCAATCATTTCTTTTAAGTGTGGAGGGGCTTTATTTTGGGCTGGGGATAAAAGAAACCTGCCCTGTACAGTATTAAATGGCTTTCCTATTTTTTAAGTGAACAGTTAAGTCTTTATGGGAAGTAAACCTTAATCTTTTTCTGATCTGTATTTAGCATTAAACATACTCGTTAGGGCTTAAAATATAACAGTTTTGAGTATATTTACTGTTTATTAATTAATTCATAACAAAGTTGTAAGTAATAAAAAAACAAAAATAAATATACACATTCCTGTCAAATGTGAAAAGAGTGCACATTTTCATTTGCTGATAAAAGTTGCTCTCAGGTTTTTGTACAAATGTTTTGCTACATCCACAACATATTCTAAAACCCAATGTATCACATATATTTAATTGAAATATGCATCCTTATTAGTTATCACCTGTCCTTTGTATTCAATCGACAGACACCCACTCAGAGGCAGTGGGGATGGTAACACTAACCCGTAGGCTGTCAACACTGTGATTGATCACCAGCAGATAAACATCACATCGGCGAGAGAACAGGACAGACATTGATCCCCAGAGGAAGAGAGGACTTGTCACACACCAGCATACACAAACCTCAGTGAAACATCTGTCAAAATACCACAATGACAGAGAACTGTACCTCTGTGACTAACATGGGAACCCACAGACAGCTGTCAGCTGTTTTGGATGCTGGTTGACGACCAGAGAGTACAATTCTTCTCCATTACTTAACTCTACTGTCCAAAGAGTGAAAAGTGGAAATAGTGCACAAACTGACCCTGGAATTCTTTCTGGTTGTGAGGTATGACATTCTCTTTTAAAAAGTAAAGGTCCAGACAAACTGACAATTAGTTATTATAATAGCGGGGATGAACTCCTACTGCCCTGAGGCACACCAAACAACAGAAGAGGGTGAAGTATTCATTGTTGTTTGTTTTGGCCACCATAAAGAAGCCCCTGTGGCAGTACTGTCACAAACAGCGCAGAAAACAAAGTGAGATGTGTGTGTTTTTACCAAACGTCAAACCCAACCGGTCACATGAAGCTCTCTCACCTGGCTGGGCCCTGAATATGTTTTTCCTGTCATTAGCTACAGACCTCATGCGATGCCACACTTAAGAACAGGAGAAAAAAGGGGAAAGAAAATGAATGAGAAGTGAATGGTCAGTCTGACAAAAGGGGGCCAGCCTTGCGTCCACAGGAAGAAAAGCATTAGGGCCCTTTATGTGCATGGCGGCGGATTTCCGTGTGCTACACTGTCAGTGTTTTTTACCCCTTAATTAAAACAGTCACAAGTTTCATTGAGCGGTGAATCAAAGGGTTGCTACACCATAAAGCACATCTCAACTCTGTAACCCTTAGTGTGTGTGTGTGTGTGTGTGTGTGTGTGTGTGTGTGTGTGAGATTCAGACTCAAGCTCACACAGGAACCAGGATGGAGGGGATTTAAGCCGTGCTCATTCCCATGGTCAGTCACTCAGAATTGGTGATTACTGTCCTGCCTGGAGATGAAAACACAGCGATTAAGAATTACTTGACCATTTCTTGACTGCCTCCCTAAAACCCGATGCCCTCAAAGACGGGAACTATTTTCATAAAATATTCATTTAAATTGCGTGTAAATGCTGCCAAGGAAAGTTTATGGAATAATATTCTAATTATCCAAAGACAGTAGGTCTTCCGAGGCAGGGCATTTCTCACTTTATTATTTTACTTAAACACATTGTCTTTTTAACCCACCCCACAGTGAACCAGAGCAGGCGTCTCCGATGACAAACCTCGTCATCTCTCAGGAGAATAACAGAGCCGGACAATAGCAGACTCAACTGAGGGAAGGGAAAATGCTTGCTCCACTTTGGTCAGTGTATGGGATCTCCTCGCTGCGGCTTTGTCATACTTGGTCTCTGGATCAGGAGAGCACCCGATCCCTGACGGCCTAATGACCCAACACTTTCCGCACCATTTCATTTCCTTGATGGTGGAGGGGCAGACCTGCACCTACGATTATCCCCTCATCAATTATAAAGCAGCCAATGTTTAGACGATTAAAAATGCAACATTATTTTTTCACTCCCACCACAAGACAAGCCCTCTGGGTTTTGTTGGAGCAGGGCGGGATTCCCCTCTCGTGTTCTTTCAAGGGCTCATTGAAGAAGATCGAACGGCATAAATTATGCAGGGAGGATACATAATGGTTGAAATGGCTAATCATAGCTCATGCAACTCGAGAAGGTTGGAGCAGCAGACTGACTGACAGCGGGGTGCAGAGGAGATGGCATAGTACAAGGTAACACTAATGTCTACAGGGTCTTCTGGGGGGGCTCGCTGTGGGCTGACCTTATGGGGAACACCCATCAGTCAGGTCAGACGTGTACTAGAGCACTGGAATGATAAGAGGAACAAATGACATCATGCTATTTTCTTGTATCTGACCACAGTGACGATTGATGGAAGATCAATACCAGAAGTGACTTTATGAAACTTAATTGCAAAGAATGAAACCTAATAATAATTTCCCAAATCCTGTCAAGATAAGGCTGCAATACCTGGATTAAAGCCATAGTTTTGGAGGTAGCATGATCAAATCTTAATGAAGATGGAGGTGGCAGGAGTGATGAGATTGTATTGTCTGACAGAGCTGACATTCCCAGAGTGAGTTTTAATCCCCAACTCTGGCACTTCAGATGGACCTTTCCTCTGGGGCTCGGCGTCTGGAAGACATTCAGCTGCACACTGTTACCTTTTGTTTCATGTCAGTCTAACATAACCTGGCTGCCTCTGAAGTTCACTGGGAGTGAATAGGAGGGCTTAGTATTACTTAGTGGATGGCACAATATCATATGATATCAATTTCTGTTGAGGAAGCTGCTGCTATCAGTTTTGTAATATCAGTTACTAGTTCATTGTAGTCTTTTACATGTTGGAGTACAATGACGATTCTCTTCAACAAAAAGTACAACATTCAAATGCTGTTTGATCAAATCTAACTCAGGCTAATGCAAAACATTTGGTGGAAAATATAATATTCTAGCTTCAACACAGAAAACAAACCTGCATTTGTCTGTACTGCATTTAATGCATTCATGTCTCATGTCAGCTAAAGATATGTTCCTTAAAATAGATGCTACCTCTATTATAATTTGATTTGTTTTATTTAATTTAAATTAAAGTCACCTGCACATATGTGTATATGTTTGTAATGTGTATATTGATATTTATATATTGTTATATCTTTTTAATCTGCTATATGCACTTTCTTTCTCAAACACAATTTTTTTAAATTATTCATCACATACAGCTGTGATCAGTGTGTCTAATGTTTTGGCAGGTTTTAAATCCTGGTTGTGTAGAGACAATTTCATGTCAGATAAATGTATTTCTTATATTTGGAGTGACTGATTAACTCAAACTTAATTTCTCTTTACATATTAAGTTTTTAGTCTGGTAGGAGGCCCCGGGGAAGACCGAGGACACGCTGGAGGGATTATATCTCCCGGCTGGCCTTGGAACGCCTCGGGATCCCCCAGAATGAGCTGGAAAGTGTTGCGGGTGAGAGGGAGGCCTGGGTCGGCCTGCTGAACCTGCTGCCACCGCGACCCGACCGCGGATAAGCGGGTGATAATGGATGGATGGATGGATGGATGGATATTAAGTTTTTACAAAATACAACCTTTAAAACTGTATTCCAAATGTTAGTCATTATTACATCAGTCTATTCATGAGTGAGTTCAACTCACCAATTAGCTCAGACATAAGAGGCCTTAAGGAGGTGATGTTTTGTTAAACTAATCTGCAACCGCATTAGTACAAAGAGGCAGTGCCACAAGGTCATGCAAAGTAAAGACTAAAGTATCAAATAAAACATATCCAGTATATTCATACTACATATGAAGGTCCATACACGATTGTCTGTGTGATGAAACCAGCATAAAAGCAGTGTGTAAACAAAAAGATGGGGCTAGTTTGTGCCATTTGTTGTCACCCCACTCTCTGTCTCAGTGATGGAGTGTCTGTCAGACAGCTGCTGTGATTTTGCTGACCCCATTGTATTCAAACAACACAGGCTCCTCACACAGGAAGAGCACCGGAAACAATGGTACAGGTGAGTCTGGAAGAATTTCCCTCCAGGGCTGCCCACCTGTCAGTTAAGAGTGTATGAACGTGCATTTGTGTGCGTGTGTTGATTCTATAGCTATAATCTAACAAATACTAGATTTCCACATTTCTGTGCAGCCTTTAATATTAGTTTTTAAACAGTGGATCTTTTCCACACTAGAAGGTGTCCACTTCTCTGGTCAGAATCAGCTTGTGGACTGAAGGAAACACGTCTAGTGATGTGTGCCCTACGGCCTCCTCCTGATGAGAAAACACAAGATGTTAAACATTAAGATGTATTTAGAGCACAGGTGGATTACCGAATGCCCATGCCCAGGGGCTCAGTTTGCTCTTATAAATTAAGATAATAAGTTGTGGTTTATGAAAACTCCATAATGTTGGTGTTATCCACCCCTGATCTGTCTGAATGGAGCCCCCTACTTCATATGACTTAGGCCAGGCGGACAAATCTACAACTGCATGGCCATGCAATAGATCTTTTGCAGAGCGGTGCAGGATATATATTTGAGCTGCTGAGTGTGCTACCGAAGGAACATTATAAAATAACCTTCATTGATTGTTTCTTTTTTTGTGGTGTATTACTTGACTGTGTGCTCCTTTTATCTGTGTTAGTGTTAGGCCTTATCTGGTACAAGAGAGATTACTTACTTGAACATAAATACATATAGTTGTTATAGTTAATAGGTGTCCACCTCCTGAAAATAATCAAGGATGCCCTATCTGTAGCCTAGAAAGTGGTCGATAGAGGGCGCTGCTATTAAAGTCTACGAGTTTGAGTCGGGTCACGTGAGGTCAGAGTGAGGTCAATCTGTGCATGACTGACAACTGCACATCACACAAAACCATGTACAAAACAGAGCAACGCTTGACTCCAAAAGGAGCGGCTAAGCAAAAGTTAAGAACAGAAATAGAAGCATATGAAGAAGGTATTATACATCAAGTTCTTAGCATTTCCAGTTTTTTTCCAAAAACATTACATTGAACGATCAGAATAACAGCATCGCGGAGCACCTGTGCAGTTTGTTCAGTGTGTTTTTCTGTGCAACATTTTAATTCAATGCCTCAGTAATTGAGAAGGTCGGACTTCCAACATCTGCAAGCATCTGACAGATAACAGTTTAGATGATGAACTAATTCAGCTCCGCTCATTTATTAAACCTGAATATGATACGAGCCCAAAAGGACCGCTCTGAATATTTCTTGATTAAGGCCTTCAGTCTATGTTTCCAAATGTCTATGTGTGCTGCAGCTATTTCTGACAGCCCGTCAGTAAGATGATTTTAAATTAATTAAAGACTTGGATGAAGAGCAAACTGACCAATGCATTACACTTTGATGATATCGTGGAGGATTTTGCGCGAAGCAGAGCCCGGTTGCATTACATAAGGTAAGACTATACCTTAGATGTATAAAGTCCTTTGTTTAATATATGTGACACCATCGCCCTTTCTGTGCAACAGCAAGCTAGCGAGCAGTTTTTGGACCACAATGAAATATTGTTTAGCCTAAAACGTGTTTTTAGGCTAAACAGGCCACTGATATTGCTGATATTTGGTTGGATAAAAACAGTATAATTTTGGAAATGATACCATTCACCCCTTTTTTAACTATATTTTCACTTTTAGACTGAGACAACAGAGCAATGCATCGCTCAGTGTGTGTGTATGTGTGTGTGTGAGAGAGGGAGAGGGAGAGAAGGCGAGGAAAATGTTAATAATAATTTCAATGTCAACCATGATGTCAACGTTATAAATGACGTTTCAAACTATTTGGAACAACACTGTCCAATGGCTTTTAGCTGTTGTTTGTTTTAATATTAGAGGTGGCTTAATGCAGGTCTATCTCTTATTTGTGGTTTAGAGCGATGTAACGATATATTATTAAAGGGCCAGCTAGTGACTTTTGTACCTGTGCTGTAAACCTTGTGTTGTTGAGAGGGTGAATGTATTTCTAGTTATTGTGCTGTTGGCTTTGAGTGTCCATCTGCTGTAAGTCCTGTTGAGATGTAGGTCAATGTATACTAATATGCTGTTGGTGGTTTGTATGTACACTGTAAAATGTAGTTATTGTGCTGTTGGCCGCCAATCAGTGTACATGGTCAGCTCTGGCTTTTACACATCCGGGGGCCTATTGTCTCATAATCTGCCTATGCATCTGATAGTCCCATGACGATTCAAACTCTCCTCTATCTGCCGTGCAGGTGTTATGTTGTACGCTGATCCTCATCAGGGATTGCTCTATACCGTCGAAGATTAGTAAGTAAAGGACATGTGTGTTAAGTCCAGCCCTTTCTGCCTGTCATTATTTGCGGATTAGTGCTGGCATGCACCCTCTTTGATGTAGACATCTTTCACACTTCCGTCCCATTGAACTCTGGGGACACAGTGAAGGGAACAGAGAGAACAGTGGATTGTTGAAGAACCGTTATAAACAGGAGTCATTTTCTGCTTTGTCTTCAACTGCAGCTAAACTTCCAGTCGGCCTAATGAGGAAGAAAAAACATCACAACAATTACCGCTGCACATATGAGCAATCACCTGGGAGAGGCCCCACACACATGCAAATGCGCATATGCTCACATGCATATAGAACATACATATATGCATTTCTGCACGCCCGTGTGCACAAAGAGACACACATACTTTACACAGTCATATGTTCTCTGTACACACACACAATCACACACACACAAAGCACACAGACAAGAGAAATGTGACTCTTGGTAATCCTGTAGGTTCTACTGCCCTCTGCAGGACACGCATGAAAATAACGGCAGCTTGATACAGTATTGAACTATAAAATCATATCCTCGCTTTTTCTTGAACATTATTTATCACTGGAGGTATCTATAACAACAGCAGTACTGTATGTTTTTAATACACCAGATATATTTGATGGTTTTAGTTTTAAACTGTGCTTTGTAGAGCTGATTTCTTTTTTGGGTGTTCAATAGAGCAGCCTATCAGCACATGGCCAGCTTGTGGCTGAGTGGAGCCCCTTTACAGAGGCAAACACAAGGCTTCTTTCAGGCAGAGCGACTCCAGAGGCATATGAGGGCACTCAGTGTTCCACCCCGACCGCAGGATTTATTTACCTTCCAGTGAGGGTTAGCCAGTAAGAGGAGATGGAGTGTGCTTAAAGAAGGTATGGGGTGCAGAGAGTGTGTGTGTGTGTGTGTGTGTGTGTGTGTGTGTGTGTGTGTGTGTGTGTGTGTGTGTATTTGCTTGAGGGGCGGACCGATGGACTGAAGTAGCATAGTGATTGTAGGACTGGGACACTGGATCATTTAGGATAATTTATAAAGTGGATGTCATAATCTCCCCAAAAGAAGTCACAAAACACACACACCCAGAAAATGCACAACAAACATTCCATTTCAGGTAGCCTTTCCAAAAACAATCATTACCTGTTTAAATTACCTAGTGAGAAGACTGAGGCGGGACAAGGGATGTTTAAGAGAGGAGGAACATGGAGGAGAGCCAGAAAAGCTTGATATGGGGGGGGTACACACAGCACAAGTAGTCAATGAATCTATGTGTCCACCCAAGGACACTGTGCATCTGTTGGTGCAGTAGTTAGTAGTTTGATGGCATGACAGTCTAAACCATTATCACCATTGAAGCAAGCGGTGCCAACTCGTACCTTAAACTGACTTTAAGTGAGCTAGTCATCTATATAAAGAGTTTCAGGTTGATTATTATGCACTGTGTACAGTACGTCATACGGCACAAATCTATTCATCCATTATCTCAGACTGTATAGACACTAAATGTTTGGTGTGTTTGGAAAGAATATAAACTACAAAAATCAAGAAAAGCCATTGCACGGTTCACAAGAGTTTTGGGATTAAAAAATCTGTTTCAGGAGCCAAAAAAGCAGCCCATTTTATACACAGAGTTAAATTATTCAAACATGTTATTCAAACATTGAATTGTTTTTTCTGTCTTGTATCCAAAAGCATTTCCTCACAGACAAGTATAACTAATTATTTATTTTGGTGGGAAATGATTTGGAGTTTTCTGTCTGGAGAGAGGATATTTGAGGCAATTACATGTGTATGCGTGATTGCATTTACCAGATTATTACATTTATAATGACCAATTGGCACTGGAACAGGACAATAATATGAAGATTCAACCTGAGGAACCAAGTCAGAGCCGACTAGTTTATCTTAAAGTTTAGGATAAGGAGAAAAGACAAATGAGGGAGAAAAAAGGACTTCATCAGACTAAGGTATGGGTGTTTAAGTCTAACAAAATTCAATCATACTTTAAACAGTTTGTTTTATGTAGTTAATATTATTTTTCTTATACATTTTTTTTATATTCTATTTTCTTTTCTTTGTCTTGGAGAAAGTTACAATCTTAGTTTATTTTGGATTTTCTCCACCTCTCAATAATTGTATTTATTTATTTTGAGTAATTTCGTTAAACACAAAGGTGCAGATTATAAGGGTAAGAACCCGTTCTTGTGTCTACTGATTGTTATTTTTCTTATTTGTAATCAGTATTGCCAATGGAAGCTTACTGAGTTATGAGTCATGAGTCATTGCAAACAAAATTAGTTTGGTTTACAGTCAATGTTCTTCAAAGAAATGTGTATCAGAGCCAACAAACACGTTCAATCATTTACAAAACCTTTTAAAACTCTTTTTTGAAACCTGTACTGTTTTCATATGGTTACGTAGGGTCTGACTCATGGAACAAATGTCTCTGTTTTTTAACCACGAGTGAATTTTGAACTGCAATGATCATACCTGTGTCTTGGTGTCCTCACATTGTATTTGATTTGGTTTTTAGTTCTCTTATTTCTCTTTTTATATGGTCTCATGTGTCTTAAGAAATAATGTTGAATAATAATTAGAGAGACTCACTTTTCAAACTCGGTGCTATCCAGCACCACTAGTGGTTAAAAAAAACAAACATAAAGGAAACGTTGGCCTGGCTCCTCTGTCTTATTACCAAGATTTTCTTCTCTTTTGAAGAATGACACCATCTGTTGTGGGAGTATTCAGCATCAGGGAAACATTCTTGGTTAGAGTCAACTTGACCAACAGCTGTGAGCTGTGAAGTGATTTCTCTCAGGCGGGGCTTGAAATACAGAAAGAATGCAGACTTGAATGGGCTCCCTGTTTTAGCCTTTTTTCTCCAGTTATTCCCACTCAGCCTTTGGGGGATCCCTAGGAACAGCAGTCATGTGGATGTGGAGCTAGACTGAGGGAATGCAACTGAGTAAACAATTCAACATTAATCCCCATTTCATCCAATGTTGTTCTCAGCCGTTTTGCATTCCAGTGTTTACAAAAATACATTTGTAAGAAAGGAGGAGGTGGAATCCATGGAGGAGCAATGAGTGTGTGTGCTGGTTTATTTTGAGTCAATATTTCTACTGTCTTTCAAATTATACCCAACAATCAGGGATGGTAAGTGCAAGTACTCAGGTAAAGTAAATTAAAAGTGTAGAATTGTACTTAACTACATGGGTGCCTAAATGGAGCAAAAGCTTCCCCATTTTTCATTAAGAGGATACTGGTTTAGTTTTAAGAATATTTCCTTCATTGAGATTATGCAAGTTTATTTTGTTTATCTAAATTAGGTGGGGATACTCACAGGCCCCCAGCTGAGCACCACTATGTGGGAGGTTTCCCCAAGAGAAATAAGAGGGTCACCTCTATGCAACTGCGAGTTGCTAAGTAGTCTCTGAGTACGCAGCCTTCTTGGATTTTCTAGGTGGCTTCCTGGAAAGCCGAAAATATAGTTCTGCTTGGGGACTTCAACACTCAAGTGGACAATGATAGGGAAACCTGGAGAGGGGTGATGAGGAGGAACGGCCTGCCCCATGTGAACCCAAGTGGTCCTTTGTTTTTTAAATGTTTTAGTCATGGATTGGCTGAAACTATATTTGGGAATAGGGCGGGTCATTCGTGGTACCAGATCACCCCAGGCCAAAGATCAATGATCGAAATTGTGGTCATATAGTCAGATTTGTGACTGTATGTCTTGGAAACGTGGGTGAAGAGAGAATCAGTGCTTTCAGCTGTTCACCACCTGGTGTTGAGTTGGATCAGATGGCAAAGAGGCTGCAGAACAGACATGTGCACATGGTCTTTGATTTCTTTTGTGTATTCCAAAGACACAAAATCGGAGTGAGCTTTGCTCAAAGCCTCCATTGTGGAAGCAGACAGGTGCCGGTGGGCTAGAAGGGCTGCAGCTGCGTCGGTTTGCAAAGCAAAAACTTAGTTGTTGGAAGAGTTTGGGGAGACTATGGAGAACGACTCATAGTTGGGTTCAAGAAAGTTCTGGCAACGACTCAGAAAAGGAAAGTATGGCTAGACTCTGGCTGAATCCAGCAGGAGAGAAGAACTGCAGACCCGGACTGGGGAATTGTCTTCGCACTTTGAGAAATGTTTGAACCCAACCAACACGTTCTCTGTGGAGGAAGCAGAGATTGAAGATGTGGGGGAAGACTTATCAATGTCCCTCGCAGAAGTCATTGAGGTAGTCAACAAACTCCTCTTTAGCAAGAAGCCAAGGGTGGATGAGATTTGCTCTGATATGTGGAAGACTCTGGACATTGTTGGGCTGTCTCTGCTTAGTGTTGTGTGTAGGTCAGCGCAGTATGTGGAGTGGCAGACCTGGGTGGTGGTTCCAATTTTTGAAAAAGGGTAGACCGGAGAGTGTGCTCCAATTATTGGGGCATCACACTGTTCAGCCTGGGAAAGTTAATTCCGAACCTCAGATCTAGTGGGAGCAATGTGGATCCTGTCCTGGCTGTGGAACATTGAACCAGCTCTTTACCCTTGCAGGTCTTTTGGAAGGGTCATTGGAGGGGAGTCCTGTGGCGGTACTGCAGGAATACAGGGTACTGGGCCAGACGATTCTTGAATAACCAAAGAGAGAGCTGTGTCCGTATACTCGGCACAAAGTCAAACATGTGTCCAGTGGGTGTGGGCCTTCGCTAGGGTTGTCTGTAATTTTAATGGTCAGGATTTCAAGGCACAGCCAGTGGGAGGAGAGTGTCCAGTTCGGGGACCTCATGACTGGGTCTCGTGTTTTTGCAGATGCAGATTTTTTTGTTGGCTTCATCAGACCTTCAGCACGCACTTGGGCAGTTTGCAGCCAAGTGTGAAGCAGACAGAATGAGAGTCAGTGCCTCCAAGTCTGAAGCCATAGTTCTCTACCAGAAAACGGTGGATTGGGCTCCCCAGGTTTGGAGTGATTCACTGCCCTAAACAAGGGAGTTAAAGTATCTTTGTGTAAAATGGTGCGGTGGTGACAGTGATTCAGACATTGTATCAAACCGTTGTGGGGAAGAGGGAGCTGAACCGGAAGGCAAATCAATTTGTGCAGGCGGAGGAGCAACGACCAGGATCCTATTGACCCAAAGCAGTGTCTGCTGTTGCACAGCCTGAGCTACTGCATGCTCAGGGACAACTATGTTAGAGCGGGTTGTCCTTCAATCAGAGGATCGGCAGTACGATCCCCGGCTCCTCCAGTCCATATTGGTCTGTCCTTGGGCAAGACATTTCACCCCAAATTGCTCCAATAGGCTGTGTCTCCGGTGTATGAATGGGTATTACGGGTTAATGGCACCTTGCTGAGTAGCCACTGCCATCAGTTTCTGAATGGGTGTGAAAGGGTGAATGGCATGTCATGTTAAATGCATTGGAAGACTAGATAGGCGATACACTGAGTGAATTTGATTTTGCTCTGTTAAACAGTTATGCAGTGTGAATGGAGTGGATCTGTTCTACGCTGTGTCAAGGTTGAAAGGACTAATCAAAGTTTGCCATATTGGTTCGGATTATAGATTCTCCATGTTTTTGTACAATATAGTGCACACACAACATGATTGATTGATGCCTTTATTTGCAGTGTAAAAAAGAAATCCCAACTCACTTCCCAAAAAATATTACGTTGCTTTTTCACTGTGTTCTGTGTAGTATTCATGACAAAAACATAAATTAAACAATATATATTGTCAGGTGAATTATTTACACTGAAAAAGGCCTTGGGTGTGTAAATGGCTTCACTCATGTTCTATGAGTTTACCGTTACTTAACATTGGATATTTCAGCCAGTGGAAGTTATTTTACCACCCCATTGGATTTTGTCCAATTACTGTAAATATCTCGGGCTAATATGCTCCCCCACTCCGATTCAGTTGAAATGTACTCTGAGAGGGCTAAATTCACAGGAAAGTATTTACAGTTTAAAACTTACACTCGGCCAGTAAGCGTACATATTGAAAACCAGGAACACTTCTCTAGAACTGCTCCAGTTCTTCTGCTGGTAAAATTAAGACTTGCAAAGCTACAGCACATGAATAGGCTACGCATTGATTAGGCCTATGCATTGACAGGACTTGTTCTCACTATTAAAAGAGCTTTGGAAAGTTCAAATATTGTGGCAATCAGAGATCTGAAAGACGTGTAACTAACTTGCCTTCACTGATGAAGACACCAAGACATGAATTAAGACTTGCTTTGACAAAAGTTGAGACTGGACTATTTTTCCACCATGAAAACATTTAATTCAAGTTAACGAAAGCATTATATCCCTTTGGAGGTTAAACCACCATCGTATTACAGTCAAACACATCTTTATGAACTTTGTCACTCTGAGTATATGAATTGGTTGCATGAACTGATTCTCTCGCTTGAACTTGGCATTTCATAGTATTCCCTTTTTGGCTTCAGTAGTGAGTTTGGGCAAGGCTTGCCAGTCATAATGTATTCATATTCATGTTTTAAACACTAAGTTAGTATAAGCCCCTTACTATATGTACCTCTAATGCATATCCCTTTCCATGAGCTGAGCAGCACGGCAGTTTCAGCAGTGCTTCAGCCAAACCGAACACAATGCTACCATTGAACTAGAGCCACAGTGGATACCTTTATAGACCATCAAGAGTGACAGTTAACGCAACACCACCTGGGCTTCACTTAAAGTGATAGGCCATATTAATAATTACATACAAACATCTTATACATTAGTTGGCACCCAAAACATCAACATATCCTAAAATCTCACGACTAATACATTTAAAAAGGGGCGTATTTAGAATTTTGCAGGCTTTAATATTTCTGGTGATTTTATTTCCTTGAGTTGGGAGGTGAATAAAACAATTAATGCACAAGAACGTGTGTCCATGAACACACAGTTTCAGTACAGAAGCCACTTTTGTAAATTAAACACCCAAACTGCCTGTTTACTTAGAGGTGAGGAGGCAGCACTTGGAAATACATTACTACTCTGGCTACTGTCTTAAAGGAAAAGCAACACTTTGTATGGTAAGACACATGTAGGTATCTCAAGTTCGATATTTATTTTATAGCTCCTCATTATATATATCCTCATGAGTATTATATAATAATAGCCTCTTTTTATGGTGTATTGAGAATTGCTTTAAATGGCATTTGGTTAAATACATCAAAGATCTGTCACATTCACTTCACCTGAGTCGGATCTGTAAAGCCTTATGAAAGCACATCAGGTTTAATCTAAATCGATTATATCAGTTGCCTAGTACGGATGGATCAATTAGGCAGAATGAAGCACAAGCGTCATAAACCCTTTGTACAGAAACCTCTTCTCTTTCAGACTCAAACAAAGACAAACCAAACACATATCCCGTTCACTGTACTTTATCCCTGAATGTCTCAACATGATCAACTATCAAACAAATCTGCCATAATAATCTCATACAAGTCAGGCTTGACATCTATGCTTATTTCATTTTGAATGAAATACAAAGCGCCACAAAGCTTGAGTACCAGGCCTCTCAGTGAACGCAGTATGTAAATAAATACTTTCTTCATTGGCTCTTCATTTGTCACAATGAGGCACATCATTGGTGAGTATGAATATTATTTAATGGCCCAAATCTTCCTGTCAGCAGTAAAATATAGTGTGTCTTTTTACAGCACCGTTGCCTACTAATTTTGGTCTGTGCAATAATGGCTTCTCATGGATTCTCAGCGTTTTGACCTCTTGATTAATTAAATAGTTTATCTTCAAGCAAACTGATGGACTTATTGATCAGTGTCTTTTCGTCATCCACAAATCTGTACCCAAACATCTTCATGGTCGGACCACACACTCTCTGCACTACCTGAGCCAGTGTGAAGGGAATGCTAAATCTCCATTTCTCTGCCTGCTCTGATGAGTTCTTTTGCGTGGAGTAAATCCCGCTAGCTTCCCGCGTGGTCTGGGTGTTCCTCAGTATCCACTCCCTAGCTTGGGAACTAAATGGTATCCCCGTGAACCTGTACATTTCCTCTGCCTTCTGCATGGGGTAGCGGGCAATATCCTCATAACGCACCAACATGTAGCGTCTCCTCAGCCAGCGAGGTTGGCTTAGTCCCACCTCTGCTGACATCCTAATCTGGTCGCAGTTTCCTTTGAGCCTCTTCACCTCCTCATCATCTTCGGGGACCTGGCCGTCCTGCGCCCAGGTCTTCCACGTCTGGTACTTCGAAGAGAAAGCCACCATGCGGGATGCTAAGATGGCCCGTGGATCTCGGACTAGCTGGATCACTCTCACATCCAGGCGAGGATCCTCCACCAAAGGCTGCAATGTGTCCAGCTGACGCACACGGACAGTTTTAATGGCGTGGTGTTGCTTGGAGAGGCAGGATTCAGAGGCAAGGGTCAAGTTCAGCGGCCCACAGCGACGAGTCTTACAGTGATACCTAGGACAAGAGCGGCATAGTTTGTGAATGATTATATATATTTCATAGATATATTTTATAGAGTTGCAAAGAGGAAGGAATAATTTCAGGCATCTTGCGTTTCTTGGAACAAAAGCTTGAATGGACATGACTCTATAGAGGCGTTTTGGTAAGCGGCATTTAATCACCAAGCAACAGTGTGTTGTTTAAAGGGCTGCAACTCCTTGGGGTTAACATTAGGAGTTAACATTAGTCAACTTTCTTTTTCCTAGCCTGATAGCTGTCCCTTCATCAACCATTCATTAATCGCTAACCCACATGATTAGCCCCTGGCATGCATGGGTGCTGTGGTTGAAGTGCCTAAAAAGGCGCCAGGCTGCAACGATGACGGATGCACAAACCAACCACGATGTGGCTTGCATTGCCGGAGACGCATGCATACACTTTAGTCTCCACCGAATCATTTAGTTCAGCTGTGAGGTTATCAGCCGAGTGTCTGCCTGGTATACAGTGTGTGGGTTTACACCAGTGTTTTGCAAGCCCTGCGTAACATAGGCGAGTATCCGGTCGAGAGAGAGAGCATGTGTATGACGATGTAGTTATTCTTTGGTGAATACATTCTACAACTTCTCAAAACCAAAGCCAAGCCCCCTGTGTTTTGCTTACCACCTGTTGATCAAAGTAAGAGTGGTTAGCCTCGACTCTGGCTCAAAAATAGTAATTATTAATATTAATTAAAGATTTTTAAAAATAATGCCCCTTCCTATTTGCAACTGTATCGCAGTTCAATTCTTGTTGTTTTTTCAGAATCAACCCACATTGTAAACCGGATCAACAACAGTGAGTTTCTTGAGAACGAACAATACCTTTCAAAAACATCTTTGACTACAGGACTGCAGACAGATTCTTCACAGAGCGATAAACTTGACTCTCTGCGGAAAAGAGCCGGCGTAATGTGGTCCTGAGGTGGGGGAGAGATGAACTTCTCGAGGGGGGACAAATCGCACAGGAAGAGCCCCTGGAGTACATCCCGGTAGATTCCTGCCAACACTGTTCCGTTGTTTGCCTCTGAGGCCGTGGTCAGCATGCGCTCCACGTGCCACAAAGGCTCAAACAGGTAGAACATGTTCTCCCCGTGCTGGTTGAAAAATTCCCCCACAAATGAGGAACCTGTTCGCGTGGTGGCCATGAGTAAGATGTGCTTCTGGCCACCGTTAAATCTGTATGTGCCCAAGTCATCTAGTTCGTCCTCCTCCTGCTCCTCGGAGGGACTTGAGTAATTCACTTTTGCACCGGTGAGTTTAGAGAGCAGCATTTTGAACATCGTCAGGGAGCCATTTTGTGTTGTGTTGCTGTAATCCAGTGGAGTCTGTGGGGTCTGCTGTGGAATCTGCCTCTGGATCAGTTTATCAGAGACCCTAAACAGATAGAGAGGCTGGATTAGTAGTATAAACACCTGAGGTAGGTCCCATGTTTTACATTTCGCTGACATGGAGCTCCTATAGGAATAGAGGGTTATAATGGGAAACAAATTGATTCACTTTTCTTTCTGAGTGACACGAGAAGAGCAATATTATTAGCATATGAGAATGGTATCAATCTCATCATATAACTCAGCAGGAAAGTCAAGCGTATTTACCTCAATGTTATTCATTTTCATAGGTGCAACAGTGATGGTTGAGGGCAAGCAGAATATCTATTTTGGTCAATACAGCTGATGGTGACAAAACTGATATTTGCAGTCCATGATTTGTATTGTTTACTCATTTATTTGGGAAGATGGTCCTCAGAAATCCTAAGAAGGCCTTACGTTACAAAAAGACTGCTTCGAAGTTACAAGGCGGGCTGGAGGCTACACCTCCACCAACCTCTGCAGACCAAAGAAACGGGGCCCGGCACAGATGTTTTTCGAGAGTGGTACTTCTCACATCGCAGAAGTGTGACTCCATTCAAAGGAATACATTTCTCCTGTGACTTATTGACAGATTGTTATTTATTATCTTACCTTGATAGGATGTTGCTTTCCTTTTCAATGATGACCAGGGCCACGATACAGATGAAGACAATTGCATACTTGGTCTTCATTCTTGAGTCCTGGCTTTGTAACTGGATGTCTAGAGTCTGGTCTGCGTGCTGGTCATAGCTGCAGAGGCTAAAGCTTCATTCTGCAATAAGAAAGACACTTTAGTAAAGACAGAGATATGCAAAATAGATGTGATTACCGGTTTATGATGACACTTAACATATATCATTATCCTGCAAACTGTGTTTGGCTCAAGTCTTGAGAACTCTTTCATAGGTAAATACAGTATAAAGCTGAAATAAAAAAATGTATGTCCAGCACTACCATGAAATCATACAAAAGACATATTGGATTAAGTTGAAGACATTTGATTCAGTTGAGAAACACAAAAGAGAAAATTAAATAAATGTATCATCTGAGCTCTAAACAACAGTTGCATTGATCTAAAACCAGAGGAATGTCCAGCAGTTTGTGCAACACACCTCTTTTTTAAACTTCCTCATTTCGGAAAAAGCCAGAAAAAGACGGCATTGCTTGGTCGGTGATAAAGAAGAAGACAGATGAGAGGGAGGGAGTTATTGTAAACAGAGCTTCACTGTGAACTCTTCCACATGGCACTGAGTCAGGGCACACTGTAAAAAGAACTTCAAGCGCTGTATGATTTCAGCACCGCCAACTCCTTCACATGAACTCAAGAAGGGAGTCTGTTGCTGAGTTGCCCCATTGTACTGTACTTACATAGGTATCAGTATTGGGAATCAACAGATTGGCAAACATTTTTAAGTAACCGTTAAGGTGCGAGCCTCAACATGTCGACAGTCAAGTGATCTTTTGAGGCATATTTTAATTGGTAATCAGCAGAAAAATGCAGGGCAAGTCACAGAGCATGGCATCATTAACTTTGAGGAGACCAGAAGAAAAAAATTATTCTCCTGTCAATTTAAATGTCGTAGTTTTCACATCTTTTTCCAAATGGTGTCACGTATGAAAAGAGCCAAAATGAACACTGTAAGCGGACCACTTGATCACTATTAGCAGGTTCCACTCTGGTATCCTTCCCATCCTTTGGGAGTATATTGTGTTACTCTGCCACATTTAAAGGCTATCGCAGCAACCTGAACTCATAAATATTGCGGCAAATCAGTTGAGAAGACAACCCACATTTATGTAGCCTCACGTTGGTGTGACATTGCTCCCCCGAAAGACCTTTTGAGCAAATGAATTATTCTGACATCATCTGAAATGATTCAGTAGAACTAATTTCTTAATTCCGAATACATTGTCAACTTTCATGTAACTGAAAAATAAGTGTACTCCACACACACACACACATGCCATTTGGACCTGTCAAGGCAGTGAATAATTTCTACAAAGCATATCATTAGGGGAGAAAGACACAGTTGTGTGGAGTGATTGTGTGCTCTGTAAGTAAATATCACCCAATTATCTGAGCTTAATACACCATAGCCGTCAAACTGTCAGGCTGAAGCACTTGAGCTGAGCACTTTTACATATTCAAGAGTCACTGGAGCGCTTGGCAAATCTGACTATCTGCTCAAGCAGAAACGCACATCACTCTGTTTATCATCTCACTACAAATTACATTAATGGCTGCCTTCAAAGCCTCGAAGCAGCATCTCATGGAGACACATGGAGAAGCTGCATTCTCACGGAAGGCGTTGCTGTTCATCCAGGGGGCTTATAGAGTAAACAATGAACTGGTATAGGCAAATACTGAAAACCATTTCAATTTGTACTGTTCATCATTCCTATGTGATTCATGGTTTTTAGTTTGCATGTCATTTGGAAATAAATAAAACTACCCCCCCCCCCCCCCCCCCCTCCCCCCCTGTGCCCTGTGTGGGGGGGTGGGGGGATTGGGGGTGTCTATGTGGTGCCTATTGAATCCTATAGACGTTATTAGGGGGGAGGGGGCATTCAATTCAGGAGCATTACCAACCACTGGACCAGAATGAATACAGACTAATGAATACTTCTGCTCAGTAATAGTCTCTGATGCTTTCGAATATTCAGAATTAAATCTGGAAAACTGGTGTTATGAGTAACTCACATCTCACATAGAGTTATTGATTGTAGGAGACTACGGCAGCCTCCGTATTTGCGCAATCATCGTTGAAACCTGCACCATATCAGACATTGCACATTTCATTTGACAGCCGTGGGGAATAGTGACAGACGTCCTCGTTATTCATATCGCGTTGTTCGTGCACGGCAGCAGGATGCTCTCCAGCTCGGGTCGAGTGCCGGTGGCTCGGTGTGGTTGTTGTTTCTGACGCTTTGAGTCATTTCCTGCCGGAAAATAACCCCCCGAGATGTGGTGATGTTCGTGTATCGGAGGTGACAAACCTTGAGCTGATCTCTCTCTGCAATCGAGCCAAAACGTCCCTGATCTCGTGAGAAACCGCGTCGTCCCCTGCGGAGCATCTCGCTGCATCGTGCGGGACAAGGAGGACACACTGCTTCATTGTGTCCTCGGACGCGGGCTGCTCTGCTCCGCCGGATGAACGAGAGGCGGCGCGGAGGCTCGGGCGTCTTGCAGAAACACCGACATTGAAGGAGGGTCAGACTGACGGCGAGCGGAAAGAAATCAAATGTGTATTGCAATTTGGATTAAATTAATTCAGTTTTTAAAACAACAACTCTGTGCCACCGGGGTATTTGTTGAAATCCTCGACCACCCGACCGATAGATGCAGTAATTTGCCTTCAAATTAGTTTTGAATTTAAATATCATCGCTTCTAAACTTTTGCCAACTTTTCCCATGTGCTGGATGCCACCGCGCGAGCGAGCCGACTGTAGCCACGCTTCATGTAGCCCCCATCCCCCGGCTCCTCGCGTGGGACATCCTGTGTAGGCGAGGTCACGTGATCCCCAAACACTCTGCAATTATGTATGAGGACCCCCCTTTGTTTGTACCCTGCTGTTGTTATTTAAATCTCATTTAATTGCACGCTGGGAATGTTGCAGTCTACATTTTTGTCTATTTAAAAATACAATAGTCTCCCCGGTGAATTTAGGGATGTTTGTCACGATGTCTTTTTATTGCGTGCAGGGAAAGTGAAGCAGATGAAGTCACCAGCTGATGCAGACATCCTAAGACAGAGCAACACAGTGTAGTGTAGAAAGTATTGTTATTTCAATCTTAACACATGAGTTGTGTTGGTAAGACATGAATACACACAAACAGTGTATACATGTAAATACAAGTAGATAATTAAGGCATTAAACTACAAACAGCAAGAGGTAAAGCGTTCCTTTAAGTCTGAAATAACACTCATCCCTTAAAGATTTTTTTATTTAACCATTATTTATTCAAAATAGTCAGTTGAAATCTCTTTTCCAAAGGAGTCCTGCCCAAGACAGCAGCATAACAGATTCACACATAAAAGTTAAATAACACCTTTAAAACCAAAACAGCAAAAAGATGATAATAATGCAAACAATGTTCCCTCAACATCTTGGGCTTTCAGTTTTACTTTATCACTTCTTCATGACTCATCACTTGTAAATGTGTGTTGACTTCAGCCCTGTTTCCCTTAATGTGTGTGTATATATATATATATATATATATATATATATATATATATATATATATATATATATATATACACACACACACACATACTGTATATATACTTGAATTTGAAGAATTGTAGGCAAAGTTTTGATTAGTTGATTGCAAACAAACACCAACTATTAAAAAAATTGATGAGCTTTAAGAACCTTAACGTTTTCTAATTTGGTTGTATTGTTTTATCATGTACATATATCGGTCCTTACAAATCCATATGCATGTGTTCATTTTTTTTGTACATTTCCAAACATACTGCACTCAGACACTCGTCGTGTTTCGCCACTTGAGGGCAGCAGTGTAAAACAATGTGGATCGCTTGAGCGCCGTGTCAGAGCATGACGTCTGCCTCGGAGCACGGGCTTAGTTTTAGCACCAGAGGCCAACATGTGCGTCAGCATCATCATGTCAAATTCACCCACAAAATATCACTATCACCATATCACTTCTTTGCTATAAGGTGTATCATATATGTTGCTGAGTGACGACCACTACCAAGGCCTCAAGGTGTTGTTGTTGTTGTTGTTGTTGTTTCTGCTGGTGGTCTTTTCAATCCATTATGATTTCTGCAGTCATGTCTCTTAGGATTTTGCATGGTCCGTGGCTCTGTATTCACGCTGCTAGCACTCTCTGAGGTTTATGAAATGAAAAGGCTGTTAACCTACAGTATACTCTACATGGAGAGATTAAAGGAGTGACCTAGTTTTAGAGTGGACCAGGACTAAAAGCGAACCTCTGCCCTTGGCAAACCGCACTAGAGATTATCAATAATAATCCAAAATGGTAAAGCTGAATTGGGTGTCTTGACAACAGGTGCTCTAATAGACAGAGTGATTCTTGTGACACAAGCACTATGATACAAATTATTCAAAGTTTCCTTTTCTATTTTTGGACCCTGGTAAATCAAATTTATCCAGAAACAGATATTTAAATCAATATTTTACCGAATACTGTACACTAAGAAAACATTGATTATTTAGAATGTAGATATATGATTGATATAATGATGCTTTTTCACATATATGATGAGTGCATTTCTAGTATGATTGGGATTCTTATAATCCAAAATGTTCTTGATGTTATAGTGAAACGTTTCAGAGATATGAACAGGACTGGAGCCAAACTAATTCCACTTGCAGCTCTCTCCGTCAACATCGCTTCTTGATGAATGGCCAACAATGTGCTCTCAACTTTAACCACATAACATTATTATACACAGCAAACCCAAAAGTCGCTGAGAGAAACATTTTCTCAACCATAATTCCATGTCTTTTGGAGTTAAAATATATTTAAATACTTAAGCATTTATTATATCGTGAGAAATAAGCATCTACATGAAAACAGACAAAATGTGAGGAATTAAGAGCGGCGGAGGATGAAACATATACATCTGAATATGTTTTCTACTCCGCTGCATCACAAGACAAATAAGACAAGAGTCTCTGGGACTAAAACACATGAAACCTTTCTGCTACAACACCAGCTCAACTTCTCAGGTTAGCTGACTGTTCCTAGAATTACATCCTATGGTTCACCTGCTTTTATCTGCTCTACATACCCGGGGAACGCTTCTCGGGTATGTCAGTTGCCTTTTCTTGCCTTATGCTTTTTTGATAAGTCATGTGATTTAAATCGTAGGGAAGGAAATTAGGTATGCCCTCATCAATGTATACAAATATATCTAATTCTGGATGTTAAAAATACAAAGTCTTTATAAGATACAAGCTAGTACATTATAAAAATACGAGTGTTATTTTAAATCAACCAAAAACAATTGTGCACCCTAAGTTAGTTTAACCCTTTAAGGAGGCCCATCTGGGAAAGGGAACTATGATTTGAGACATGGTGCATTCGTGTCAGTAGCTGGTCTATACTGATACTGTGAGGATACACTAAGACCATTCAATGTGGTTTTGTTCATTGATGACAATAACCCAGATGAAATGATGCGCGTACGGCAGCAGGCTGAAGTGATGAACATCTCTCGGAAATTTCCCTGTGGGCAGCCTCGCGGCTCCGTCCCCAACAGGAACAAAGAGGTCAGCTTGCCACTGTGATTGAAGGCACAGGATTAGAAACTAAGAAGATGACTACAGATGAGCAGTGAGCTTTTATCCGTATGATTTTTTGCAGTGATCCTTGCAAAGACACTTCCGTATTTAAACTTCAGGTTTCTACAATAGAATGTATACTCAGCACACATCTGAGGGTTTAAACATTTCTTAACAACGCTCACATTAACATTGACGGATGATAAACAAATATATTGCTTTTGTAAACTCACATAATGTTGCACACTATATATGCAACATATCCACCAAAGAAAGGCAACATTTTCTGTGCTAATTGTGCTTCACATGTATTTCTAATGGAGCATGTGTGCCACAGACAGGCTCTGTGCATTACAAGATGAGATTAGAGCACAGTGGGTTAATCTTTCAACCAGCCATCTGCCAGGACCATGAGAATTAAACCTGAAGCCACGGGGTTGACCACCAACATACAGAAGTAACCTGACAGGTGATCTTTTTTGGTGAATATATTATGTGCCCATTGTGTAAAAGTTATTCATATTCTGCTTCAAAGGATATAGAAATCATTGATTTGCCTTTGAATATGTTGCTCTCTGGACTCACCATGTTTCAATCCTGAAGGGTATGCAGGGCAGTTGTATGCTGCCATAGGTCACTGATCATAAAGCATACACTGTTACACACATAAATGAACATTGGAGTTTTTTTATTCGGCGTGTGCGTGTTGCTCTTTTACTCCCAGTGACTATGTGCCAACAATTTTCTGAAAGCACAATTTGTGCAGTTCATACACTGTAGATTCTACCAGCACCACTCAGATTATAAAGTAGATTTATTTTCCGTATGAGAATGGACTGTAAAAGCTTTATTCATGTGTGTAAATCCTCTTGCACGAACAATTGTTCTGTTGACTTATTTTTGTTTTCAATGGGAATGGCATCTGTATCTGCAGACCTAGGTTTGTTTCACCTTGATTGCAGATCATAGCACACAACATTTTCAAACATTGCAAATAGTAAGACATATATTTTTTGATTTATTGATAGGACAGTGTGTTGGATTTGGCAACATCTCGCAATAAGTTTGCAGGATAACCACGGGGGCCGAAAACAAATGACCCTTTCCAGAGCCAGTTTTAAGTTTGTCCTTTCTGGGCTACGGAAGAAACATGGAGGCCGGCTCCGTGAAGAGGAATGGCATCGTATGTAGATATAAATGGCTTATTCTAGGGTAACAAATACACTATTATTGCAGGTGATATACACAAAAGAAAACATTTATTCTTCCAATAAATCGACATCAATGCTTCTCACTGTTCCTTTTTTATGTTTAAATAGAATATAACTTGGTCAATTGAGGCACTTTGAGTTGCACTAACCCACTTTTTGTCTGAATTAATGAAAAAGAGAATTTGCATATTTACAAGAGTTTACTTCTGGGTGGCTTTAGGTTACAAAACAAGATGATCAAACAAGAACAAGCCAGCTTCAGTGCCCAAAATACTATTCAAAAAGTTAATCATTGGCTTTTTAAAAATAAAAGAGGCTCAACACACATGGACATAGTAAACATTGAAATAAAGAGAGAAATAAACACAATAAAAAAGATACAAAGTATTGTTATTTTAGTTTTGTTTGCATGTAAAATAAAAAAACATAACTTCTGATATGGTTAAAATCATTTTTCAGTTTTTCTAAATACACATTCACTTCATGTTTTCTGTCTGACAGGACAGGAATTAGACCAAAACTACAATCCTATCAGATCGCTCATTGTTTTCAACTACATCATCTTCTGTTTTGTGAGATTTCTTTTACCTAATGCAACAGATGCAAGATGGTGTATACAGTTGTGGTAAAACACCGGCCATTATAACGGTACAGATTCTTGGTCCATGATGGTGGTGGTCTCAGCATTTTATGTAAAATAGGTCAAAGACGGATCACAGAAGTTACTTTTAATACAGAAAACTATTTCATAAAAGAGTCACACACTTTCTCTGAGGTACAAATGACACAAGCAACATCTTATCATTTTATTTTTATATATATATATATATATATATATATATATATATATATATATATATATATATATATATATATATATATTGTAATTTTAGCCAATTATCAAAGTTTATATCCTGTATCAGACTGTAGAATAGTATTGAATTTTACATTTTTATGGCCATAATAATTTGAAAGTTTAGCTTTCTTACCTCCAGACAAAATCTCTTCCATGATATAAATCTATTTATTTATTTTATTACATTTTTTTATTAAATATTTATTTATTATTTGTAGTAAATAAAAGCTGTTGAAAAATATACCTGTCCTTCATCTGCAAAGTGTTGTTATATCCTAGTTTTGACAGTCTTCTCCTGTGTTTTGGTGGTTAAAGAAGCCCAGTTGAACTCAGGAGTAGATCTTGCTGTGTCATTGGATTAGCTCGTGAGCCTTCAGCCTTCTCCAGTCGCACACCAACACCTTGACAGCTGCTTCTTATGTACAGGACTCTCGACGGAGCCGTCTTTATGGTGCGGTTTCATGATTTCATTCTTTAGGATGAAGAATGTAAAGATATTACATTTGCCACTGCTTTTTGTGTTTGTGCACCCCTGCTTTGGTGAGTTTCACTTCTTAATGTTCCGCTTAACATTTCTGTGATTGTAAACGCTGTTCAGATATATTTGACAACCTTTGGGTTGATGATTGTACATTTTTATCAGTTCATGATTGACTTCTATTCTGTTTTCCTTTCATTCATATTCTTTACTAACCTGGTAACCTGCTTTTATTTATGGATATGTTTTTTCACTCTGTATGACCGTCCTACTGATTTATTTGATTTGTTTAGATTTGGTTTCAATATTCAGTTGGTTGTGATATTCTAAATAACAACAGCCTTATTTCTGCCACCAGAGATCACAGGGCTATGTATAGAAAAGGTATTTTAGGAGGTTGACGTAACTCACCTGTAATCCCAGTCAAACTGACTGAGCTTGGTTTATGTCCCTAGTTTTTTAAGCAAGACTATATGTAACTGTGATGGTTACCGGACAAAAGGACAACAAAAAACTTTATCTAGCATTCATTTGCTAACATTAGCAAACATTAGCCACCACAAGTGTCTGGTCATACTGTTTGTGTGGGAGTGTTTTGAAGCTTAGGAGTTCAATTTGTAAGAGGACAATTGTGTTATTTTCTTTCTAGTCTCACTTTAAAGTGAATTACATTTTACTTTTTAGCTTTTACTAGGTTTGGCATAAACATAAAATTGTGTCAGAGCATTTACATGAACTAAAATGGTAGATATTCCCTCTATGCAAAGACATTCTAAAAAGTGAAAATGTGCATAATGCTAAACACCAACAAAGCTTACAAGAAACCATAACAAGATAAAAAGAAGAAGGTAAAAAAGAAACATAGCAACACAACAAAAAAGTAAACAACAAAAACAACAAAACTGCAAAAACTAAGAAAGAAAATCTTAGTCAGCTAATAGTAAACAATGTCTGTAGTAAACATAAATAGACAGTACAGCAGCATACAACCCATGCCACAGTAAACACAATATATGTACCCTCTTCAAAACATTCAAGCTTTTTCTGATGTTTTTACTTCACTGTCCTCAGCACATGCAGACTTTGCCCCTTTTTTCTACGACAATGGACCCTACATCTTCAATGGGAACCTGGCACTGTTTAGCCTCTCAGAGGATACGGCTGTTGGTAAGTTCAACCTCTGACATGCAGCACATTTATGTGAACAGCTAACAGCATGGTGGAACAAACAATTATGAAAAGGGCATGTTTTGGCTGTCAATAGTCAGGAGTCCAAGATGTTAAATAGTCTTTGACAGCTGAACAGGCGTTGTATGACATGTACATACTCACACCAACATGCTCATCTACTGCTGTCCCTCGACACCTTCCAGTCAGGGTACTTATTATTACTACACTGCTGGCTATTGTGTCTCAGTCTAGTTTCTTCCACACTACACTTCTTGATTGTTGGTTAAAGGCTGGTTAATTTTACATTTGGAGCCCGTTTTAACAAGTGATCTTCTATTACATACATACTGTATATCTACACCTTTTTTAATGGGATGTTTTTTAATATTTCCGAGCCAGTCAGCACCTGAAGATAATTTGATTACATTATGAAATGTTATTTCAGGTACACATATCTATTGTCTCAATGGCACAGACCCTGAGGGACAGGAGGTGAGGTATGGCCTTTCCTTTGATCCAGGGTCCAAAGAATACTTCAGGGTCGACCCCAAATCTGGAAACATCACATTGGTGGAACAGCTGGATAGAGAGGTACATTTAACAACGTCTCAGAGGACACTACAACAAATGATCAATTTAACTTTGTATGCAAACTTAAACAAAATAACAAATAAATGTCCTAATGTTTGCCTTCATATCGACATGTTTTCAATTTCTGCTCAGAAACAAGATTCTATTGACGTTCTTGTCAGCATCACAGATGGGCGAAGCCAGGTAAGGATTTGGTTCAGTGTGTGATTATGCCGTTTAGTACCATTCCTTATAATATAATAATCAAACTATTATTTCATGTGTTTTGTTCATTCTTCTTGTTAGGTTGTGGAAAGAGTCACAGTATTTGTAATGGATGCAAACGATGAAAAACCTGAATTCCAAAACATGCCGGCAATAATTGATGTCATGGAAGTAAGTTAAGCCAAAAGGGACAGTATATTACTGAACACATATAGAAGTAGATATGTATAGCTTCAGTGGTTTTTCAACCTTTTATGGTGTGACTTAAATCATTTTCTGTGTTTTAGACAACTGAGTCTGGCAGCAGCATCTACAATGTAGAGGCAGTGGACAAAGACACAGGCTCAGGAGGCTCAATCACCTACTTCCTCCAGGTATCACTTGGCCCACTCTCACACCTCACACACAACTCACTCTTCTGCAATAAGTAAATACAGAAACTAAATGATGAATAAGCACATACACAACATTTGGAATGCTCCCTATATAAAAAGCTAGCTGAAAATGCTAATCTGTTTGTCACGGAAATAATCTTTAGATGTACTGATAACGAGGTTAACATCAGTTGGATTATTCCAGTGCTCATGTGTGCATGTGCCTGAACATGCTGGAGTCGTTATGAGGTTGGGGATTAAATCACAATTACATTTGTGTCAGGTATTGAAGGCTTAGAGGGCTGCTTCGGCCGGGGTGGCAGAGAATGTTAGTTTGCACTTTGAGCTATTAGGACGAAAGAACAGCTGGCCTGGAGTGGCAGTGACGACCGAGCCACTGCACATCTGGACACAGCAGCGTTCACCTGCCTGCCATGTCCTTGAGCATATGGGCACAGAGAGATGGACTCAATGCATGATGCGGCCTAATTCAAGTGGCTATTGAGTGTTTTTATGCAACCGTCTGATCACTTTTCATGATATCTCACGTGAGTGGTTGTAAATGTGGTTTAGGGGGTTTCAAGCGACAGGCTTTTACTCATGTGACCTAAAAAGTGTGCGTTTGTGTGTGAGTGCTTTTAAAATCCTGCTTTTGTCCTGTCCTCTGTTACAGAATCCTCAGTCCACTTTGTTTGCCGTAGATAGACATAGTGGTGTCCTACGTATCAAATCTGGAGAAATGTTGGACTATGAAAAAACAAAGACCCACTTTGTCACTGTCATTGTGAAGGTAATAGGTGCAAAAGCAAGTATCCTGTGGAGTTTTTGCCTGCTATTTTATACTGTGCCAAGACATGGCTAGCATGCATCAATGTAAACAATGCAGGTTTCAAAAATCCTTTAAAAGTCAGCTTTGCAAATGTTTTACGAGGAAGGAAATATATTCAACACATTTGGTTGGCCTCAAGGATACACTAAGTTCTTTTGGGTAAGAAACACTGACTGTAAACAAACCTGTTTATTCATAAGAAAACTTCACAGAGCTCCTTTAAGTACTTTCTCAAAATAGATGGAACTCTGTATATGATATATACGTTGCCCTCATTATAAAATTATAAACTTTACAAAACAAAAAACATAACTATTGAGAAATATAACTTGAACAAATACTCTTCTGTATACTCCTGACTGGACAGAGCGTCTTTCTTTAAAGGTAGATTTAAACTGCTCATTTTTTTTGTTGCAGGATGGTGGTGGTAATTTGAATGGCAAGGAGCAGTTTATGTCATCCTCTGCGACCCTGACGATCAATGTTATCGATGCACAGGACACTCCGCCATCTTTTATCGGGACACCCTATTTTGGCTACGTTTATGAAATCTCAGTGCCAGTGAGTTTGAAAACAACAACTTTTTTTTTTAAACTTTTTTTTACTCTATCTCATAACTAAAAACATTTCAGTTAGTTTACCAAGTCTTTAAAAAACAAGTCAACTCTGCCACATTTCTTTAATATTGCAAAAAATGTACATATTAAATGAACATTACATTGAACACAGCATAGCAAGACACAGGAACCCAAATGGTGAATGCAATTTATTTCTATGTTCACATTATGAATGAAAAAGCACCACATGACAGACAGCATTATCTCATATCACACAGCTTTAATTGCTGACATTTCTCAGTAATGCCCCAGCTGCTTTCTTCATAGCTTTTCTCCCAGCAGATGAAAACCACATTATCTCAGTCCCAAAATGTCACTGCAGTCATATGAGAGAGATTGCACGATCTGACTTTCTATCCAAAGGGAATAATTAGGATCATGACATTTTGATGTACATCTGAAGAAAAGCTAAATGTCCTGCTTTGTTAGATGTTTTGGAAAATCTTAACCAGTATATCATAATTTCTTTGACAATGTTATGCAACCAAATACTGAGTTACATCATGGTAAGAGTGACACAAAAGAGTTATTTAATGGCAATGAAAATAAGGTCTTTAATATTAAGCTTTATAGCAGGTAATTCTTGCATCCTGGTTATCTTGAACTTCTACCACTATTTATTAATCTCATTTCACTATTGATTTAAAAGCAAAACCTTTCTGATGGTCTTTTCTTCAGGGATCTGAAATATTCACTGTTCTTGCCAAAGATGGCGATGTGGGAAACCCAAATCCAGTCCGTTATTCCTTTGAGGATGGTAAGCATTTTATTCAAAGAACATAAAATTGATTTTGAAATTAATCGACAGCGCTCATAGGTCTGTTTGTTGTGTGTCTCTCCAGGTGACGATGGTGTGTTTAGCATCAATAAAACAAGCGGTTGTATCACACTGCTGACTCTCCCCATATATCTGAAGAGAGAAATCTTTAACATTAAAGTCAAGGTAAGTTGCAGTTCACAAAGTACAACTGGTGAAACTACTAGATTACTGTAAATATCCCACAGGCTCAGTGATACATGTGGGCTGACCTGCGTGACCTTTTACCCCTGGTGTCCAGGCATCAGAAGTAAGTCCTGAAGGCAGACTCATGGACTCTGGGGTGACCACAGCAGTGATCCGTGTGGTGGACCTGAACAATAATCCCCCTACTTTCTACGGAGAGAACGGCCCTCAGAACATGTTTGAGTTGACCATGTATGAGCATCCACCGGAGGGAGAGATACTGCGGGGGCTGAAAATCACTGTCAACGACTCCGATCAGGTGAGGGAACCATTGTCTTCCATTTCTTTTCATACACTGACTGATTAGTATGAAAATGACAAAACGGTTGCTATTAGTTATCAACTTTTACCCCTGATACAGTGAAAGCTGCCTCAGTTAAACCAGGAGAGAGGAACAGGGATTGCTATAATGGTTATGTTAAAGTGATTATGTAATAACACTCATGTCCAACCAAATTACATTGTTATCTAATAAGAGACTGATTTAATCAACATTCATTGTGCCTTTCCGTCCATAAAAATTACTGTAAGCCTGCCATTATCACGGACAATCCTTTTAAAATTGCACAAATTTGAAAGTAAGCCAACACAAATTAAAAGGTGCTCTCTAGCAGTGCCATTTGTCCGCTTATGCAAGTCTCTTTGGGTTTCCAGCTCCTTGTATGAGTCTCATCCAAATGGCTGATGTTCATCAAATGTGTTCTCTGATAATATTGTTACAACATCAGAGCGAGCTCTCTTTGTCCAGCGATGTTATGTTTCACCAGGAATACTACTGCTGCCACTGATATCCTATTGATCTCTCATACATCCTTTGATAAATACAAAGCTTTTATACTGATTGAATGGACTGTATACTACATGGATTATACTGTATGTCGGCAATAGCTATGCGACAAATGCAGATTACTATATATATATATATCCAAGCATGTAAAATATATCTGTCATTTTCACTAATGAGACATTTTGTCTAATGTGACGGTGTGTGTTGTTCTCTTGCAGGGCGCCAATGCTAAATTTAATCTTCGACTGTTAGGACCGGGAAGGATGCTGCGAGTGGTGCCTCAGACTGTACTCAATGAGGCCCAGGTCACAATCTTAGTAGAAGACTCTGCTGCCATGGACTATGAGAAACACCATTTTCTTACGTACAAGGTTAACATGCACACATCCCCCAAGAAATAACAGTGTTATATCACCGGCATCTGCTGTGTATTGCTCCTTTTCCATGTATTTATCTCTGATCTGTCTCCTCTTTAGCTACTTGCAGTTGAGATCGATACGCCCGAGAGATTCAGTGCCACAGCAGACATCGTCATTCATCTCCTGGACACAAACGACAACGCTCCCAAATTCTCCTCAGATTACTACATCGCCAGAATTCCAGAAAATTCACCTGGTGGCTCCAATGTGGTGTCAGTCACGGTGAGCGAGTCTTCATCCTGTCTAAAAATACATGCCAACACCAATGTACGTCACTCTGAGCTAAAGATGAATGCTGAATTTAACAAAATGCCCTAGAGGGCCATTAATTCCCTAAATGTCGACTTTTTGAGCGGTGAGGGTTGGGATAATATGTGAAAACATAGATAAAAGCTAGGCGAGGTAAGCTGCCAGATGGCTATCACTTTCATTTTGTTGTGTAACACCAAATTCCCAGATTTTTCCCCTCCTAATGCTCAGCAGCACATGCAGCTGCAGCACAGAAATGTGTGCAGAAATAAACACTTTTAGAAACATGTTTCAGCGTCATTTAGTTTTTTTAAAAAGTGTTTGCTCTCATCCATCGCCCTTGCTGAGGCTCAAAGCAACAGGGGGGCTTGATGATAAATCCTCCCCTTGCACGAATGCCACAGAGGCTCATTTCCTTGATCCCAGGCAATTTCAATCAGATGAAAGAACAGCCAACAAGTGACCTTGGACATATTGAGACAGCGAACAGGCATCCCTGCAGCGACAGCCAGACAGACAGATGCCCATGATGATGTCCAAAAAGAGTCTTTTTATAGCTGACCTCTGTAATATCATCTTCCAATCCAGAATAGATTCATTCAGTGTATTGAGTCCATGGTGGCAGAGAGTTCTCTTTTCTGCTTTGGTAAAGAGCTACTAATAAATCTAGCATCAGTATTATGAGGTTTATCAGCAGTATGACGTAGATATGCCTTAGCTCACTGAGCCACATATTGCCCTCAAACTGCTAAAGAGGAACTGCAGATTACCCTGACTGCTATTAAACTGACATAAGTGCCCCAATCAAACTCATAACACTCTAATGTTTTCTGTTCATGCACAGGCAGAAGACCCAGACTCAGGACCTTGGGGTGATGTGAAGTACTCCATCTACGGATCAGGCGCTGACCTGTAAGTATAAGAATATTATTTTAACTAAAATAAAAAAATGTCACCACTCTGCACCCCCTTCAAATTGATCTCATCCTCTTAATACTATCAGCCTGCACAAGTAAAATACATATATTACATGTACAAGCAAACCATGTTTTCAAAGTTCCGGACTACCTTTTTGTTGCTTCCGCTGAGACCATTTATTGGCCCATTATGTCATGTGTAAGCGTCCCACATGCTTATACAACATTATTAGCAGTTGATACCCTCAGTATTTGTCAACAATAGAAAAACAGGAAATTAGTTGAAATATATAACAGATGTGGCCTTTTAATTATAGACCACTGTACTTATGAATACCCCCTACCGTGAAATTCATCTGCCTCAAAGAGTACTGTTCAGAAATATCACAGCATTTGTTTTTTAATATTAGGACTTGGTTTAGTTTGGTCCTATGCGCTGTAGTTTCTTGGAGGATTTGCTGGTATTGTCTCTCATCTCGATTTGTATTAGATTTCCTGTTAGAAGTCTAGTTCTGGGGAAAAGGTCAGTGGACATTGCTCTTTATTAAGAAAACACACAATATACCCTCAGCTTCCCTTTCCTTTCACATCACTACAGATAATCCTAAAGATCACCTGCATAGTGTAGACAGTAAGTTTGAACTTGCATGCCTTAGTAACAAAAAAACCTGGATTTGTAAACAGTAAAGCAAAACCAACATTACCCTGTAACATGCAGCAGCAACATAAACAGACAGGTGTATGTCAGTAGAGACTGGTTTAATCCCTCATGGCTGTCCCTAATACACCCTTGCTGTGTACAATGAAATTAAGGTAGTAGTAGAGTATTTTTGGACCTTTCAGTAGAGATTTTGAGCTCTGTAGCCATGAATTAGAGGATATATGTGATGTCACATGGTATTCAGGAGAAGGATTTCCGAAATAAGCAGCGGAGAGAGATTTGGAGCACTTTGTTTATTTTAGTGCATGCTTGTTCGGTCAAAACCAGTTTTAAACTGTGTCACTTCAAATCACTCCAAAACTGCCTCTTTAAAATGTGTTCTGAAGCAATAAATGGCAAAAATGATTGTTAACCTACTGCATCTGCAAAGTTATACATTTTATATTTCTAACGTCTCTTTTATATTACTATATCTTGTAGTACACAGGAGCATGCAGTCTGGCTCTCTGCCCTCTCGGCCTCTGTCTTTGTTAATCCTCTAATGGGATTGGAGGAGAAAATAGACTGTTCTTTATTTCCAATTGTGACAAAGTCACTGGAGGATAACGAAACAAGTCAGTCGGTGAAACAATCTTCCACTAAACGTTAACAGTTATATCTTTCATGACTAAAGTTAGTTGACAGTGGTATCATCATTAACTATTGTTTTTAAAGTTTTAAGTGCAGCATATCTGGTTTGAAAAGAAAAGTAACTTTCCAAAACATTATGCTGTCCAGCAGTGATGTAATCTATTTTCTTTGTAATTTACATTCCTAATAGTCTCACTTAAAGGTGTGACCCAGCATTTTTAGGTTAGGGCTCACAATATTCTTACAAATGGTAAATTAAAGCTCCATAGTAGTAAATACTTTGTGCTGCTTAACAATGGTGCTCCTAAACAAAAGGCTCACATCATAAAATAGACTTTACACATTCTCGGTAATACTACTCTTAGAAGAAAATATAGGTTTCCATGCCAATGTTCAGGACTGTGTGGAAAAACTTTGATCTCAATTGCATGCATAATAAATCTGAATGATATAGAACAATCTTATCTCATTTACAGGTTCCTGATCCAGCCTATATCTGGGATCATCTACACCCAGCCGTGGGCGAGCCTGGACGCGGAGGTGAGGTCCAAGTATAACTTCTATGTAAAGGCAGAGGACACAGAGGGGAAGTACAGCCTGGCGGAGGTCTTTGTGACTGTGTTGGACCTGAATGACCACCCACCTGCGTTCAATGACAACTTCCTGGAGAAGACTATGGTGATTGGAGCACCAGTGAAAATAGAGGTATTTGCTCTTTCCTGATGTACTATGTCAGATGAAGTCAAACCATTGTCTTTTTGCTGACATGCATCTACATCTACACAGGCTGTAGATGATGATGCAGAAGTCCCAAACAATGTCATTGAGTACGCCATCATGAAAGCTGAGCCAGACAACAACATCTTTGACATTGACGCTGACACAGGGGAGATCATGCTCAAGTCCTACATCAAGTCCATGGCCATTATTCAGAACATCACCAAGCAGAGAGACTGCACCTGGTCACTGGTGGTGCAGGCTCGGGACCGCGGCCAGCCTTCCTTCAGCACCACTGCGGTCATCAAGATCGACATCACTGAAGCTGTAAGTTTCCATAAAGTAGATGATTAGGAATACGTCAGTCAAACTGATATGAGGGGTCATATCTTTATGCAAAGTTGCAACCATTAGTTCATCAGCAATTCATCAGCAATTCATTGTGTTTGGAACAATAATGTCATCTTAAGATGCTCTAATGTCATTCTGGTTGTAGAATTCTTTTTAATTTAATTTCATTATAAAGCTATTTTTAAAATGTACCAAATAAGTTAGCGATGTATGATTGAAGTATAGCTCTAACACAAACACAAATGTAATTTGTTCTGCTGAGTGTGTAGTGTGACTGCTCTTTTCCCTCTATACTCCCAGTGAGGGATTCTCTTTCAATGGTTTGTAATGAAATTGCAAATGATCAAGTCTTGAAACATCTGATCAGTTTGTATGTGCAGCTTTTCTGCCGAATGATCCATTTCCTCACAGCTAAAGTAAAACATTTGTAGTCCCAAAAAAAAATCTGAAACTCACACAAATGCAATTGTCATGTTTTCAGATCAAATCCCGATTTGTCTCTTACTTCTTGGGCCTAAGGAGACGTCCGGGGGCTGTGTTTGGGATTTGTTTGACCGTTGTCGCCTTCGCCATTTCATTGACAATCTTCATTTCAACTCTTATGTACTGGAACTCTGTGAAAAAGTCCCGTGTACAAGCTCAGGGCAAGATCAGAAAGATTATAAGGAGGCCTGTGTCGTAAATGAAGCTTGCCTCGAGGTCATCGACACAGCAGTACTGTAGCTTTTAGTCCGCGGTTCCAAGAATTTATAGTAATTCATGTTCAAAGGATTTCATAATAGAACAATGCTGTGTCTGTAAAAGAGTACAGGGGCACAATTTTGTCATTGTCTCATTTTGGGGAATTTAGTACTCACATTATGACACCACAACGACCACTAACATAACTAAATGTGTTGTTGTTAGTTTTTATTTCACATTAATTCATACTTAATTCTCAGATGTTGGATGGTCTCAGCTATGGGTTTCCCAGTCAACCTCTCTGATCTTGTCTTGACTAAATATAAAACAGTAGAAAAATTAAATAAACTATAATTATTATTATTTGTAGTATCTTTAATTTGCAAGACATTCACCAGGAATGAGCCACATATTTTTGTAAATAAAAATGATGGCAGTACATTTGCAGTAATTGAATTTTTTATTTTGCACCTCACATGACATTTTTAGCCAAATGATGAATACATGCAGTACTACAGTACATACACAGGACAATATTGAGAAGTGAATCTGTGTGTGACAGACATTGACTTCAGTCCCATACTGAATTCTCCCTGTGCTCTTTTACAGACCCAACTCAGTGGGGGGCCTTTGGGATCATTTTTGATGCACAATAGAAACAGCCCTTTGCAAATCCTAGGCATGCTTGCTGGTGTCATTAGTCTCATGGTCATAGTCACAGTCATCATCTCCACTGCAACATTCATGCGCAACAAAAAGTCCAACCGGGTCCAGCCTAACCGCCGCGTGAGAAGGAGGCCACCGAATCAGCTCTGGAACTTCAGAAACCCCTTGAAGGTACCGGAAGCTCCCGGAGAGAAATTCAGAGTAGACGAGGAAGAGCCAGAGCCAGAGGTCATCGTGGAGAATGTCAACTATAACAACAATGTAACCGATGTTGTGAGACAATGGCCTCCGCCGCCTTGCGCCCCATCTCTTCCCCCTCCACTACCAAAGTACATGCCAGGGGAGAGGCAGTGGGCGGTACCAACCGTCTCAGCAACAGTGGCACCCAAACCTAGAAAGAAGCCAAATATGAACAGACAGGACACTGTGAACTTAGCGTTGGTCTCAGAGCTCAAGATGAGACTGGAGCAGAAGAGGATGCTGAAACATTGATTGTGCTTGACAAAACATTCTTACCATGAGGTTCATTTAGTAGCTGTCCTGGAGCTTTCAGGGTCTTTTTCATCAGATCCAGTCCCTGCAGGGTGTCATGCAAATGAAGACGTTCAAACTTTACATGTTGTCCCAGAACTTGAAGGTCTCTGATCAAAAGCTCTAGAACAGATGCTAAATAGACCTGAAGATTATTTTGTCGACTGATGTTTTCAAGGTCAAAAATGAACTGTGAAACTCAATCGTGTGTGTGTGTGTGTGTGTGTGTGTGTGTGTGCGTGTGCATGCATGCATGTGTGTTTTCATAAAGATTAAATAGACTGAAACAGCTTAATTCCTTCTATATCAACAATGTAATTTCCATATGGTTGAAAAAATATCCCATCATAACAGATTCATCACCATTCATTGTTTGTTTCATTCTGTAATAGATAAATCACCCTTTGAACCATTTGTTGACACACTAGTGGCTTAAAGATTCTCACCCCCAGATCCCTTGTCGGGAGTGAAGTCATTCAGATTTCAACAAGCAAGACTGTTTATTTGGGATCCAACCAAGCTCCTTACAAGAGATTTCATGACTCTTGAACTGACTAAAGGGATCAGCCCAGGGACGGGAACCGAAGTGATCACGTTAGGAAGACCTTTAATCCTTCTGCGCAGGTGCAAAGCACTGCTTAGACCGCTGTTTTACAGCAGTCACGATATGTCTATTTTCTGACTTAAAGGACTGTGTTTCATTTGTTTACTCATGTCTTCATGGTGGTTTATTTGTTTCAATTGGTGTCTTTTTTTGTCCAAAAACTTTTGCTGTCAAAATACTTGATTACTACCAATAAAAAGAAAAACTTAATTTGTAATTTAGACTGTGGTGAATTAAGTCTTTAGATCATTGTACTCAATTTACTTTGGTAAATCAAAATTAGAAGTCCTGCGCCCGGTGCTATTTTATTTCCTTGTACATTACATATATACTGATGCAATTACTGAAGCAGTCCTTTAATGTTTATTAACAATACATCATCTTTTTTTAAATGATAAACAAGCTTTGTACATAAAATATGAATCGGCCACAGTAATGTATTACAGTGAACTAAATCCTTTGAAACAAAGTTCCTCAAAATTGTAGTACAGTATTTGACTTACTTATGTCTCATATGTACTTAGATATACTTTCCACAGCTGAATTTCAACTTTAGATGAATATGCAGCTGGATTATTGATTGTAGATAAATAATGCCTTTTGAAACATATTTTAGACTTTGACTCACGCAGTTGATTGTGCAAATATTGATGCAGTCGGTGGGACAGTGAGGCCTGGTCACTACCAGCTCCAAGTGTCCAGGATTAAAACATGATCATTAGTCTGGAGGCTTGGAGGCTCTGAAGCACACAGAGAGACAGCTTTGTTGCATTTAGCTTACTTCACCAACACCTCCTTAATGAGCCTGCAAATACACTCTACTGCCGCCTTCTGGAAAACAAGGAGAAGCTGCCAACACAGCCCAGGATGAGCGATGAAGATGGTGTGAGAAAACTGTTCCCAAATTCACAAAAATGAGAATGATTCAAACTGAAGCTGTTATGGCCTTGAGGGAGGTTTTGCTGAATCCTATTGTTCCTGTTTGTGCAGCATGTGTTACATCTAAAAAGTAAGTAGAGAAGCTTATCCAAACACTGGGTGATAGTCATGTAAAACAGCATGAATATGCATGAGTGTTAGAATAAGATGTATGAAAGAAGGCCTGATACAAGAATATTACATTTACTGCTGTTTTTAATAAAAACCTCCCCAGATGTTGTGAAAATATGTAATATATTATCCTGATACAAGTGCTTATACTCCTCCTTAGCTCCAATATCAATGTGAGCACTACCAATTATGAAGTTACACTGAACCACTCACTGGGTATTTGTGTAGACATCATGGGCAAACATGCACACTATTTCAAAGTTACATAAAACATGAAATGTGCAGATTACCCTCTCTAATCCAAGGACCAAGTTGTTCATCTTTGAACAATATTGCATCGTTGGCAAAAAAACAAAAGTCCATCTGCCCTGATTTAGTTTGGACTGACAAGATGTGTGTGACTGGCTTTGAACTGCCTCTGCTGGCACATGTCATTCAGTTATAATGCTGAAGATCCGACCCTGGGGACTTTTTGTTTTCGACAAAGTGAAAACTGCCTCCGAAACACAGAGACACATTTGGTAAATGCTGATGTTTTTTTCCGATTAGAACAGTTTGAAAGGTTATTGTGGAACCAAACCCACATTTTAGGTAAACATTGTTGCACACATAAACAGAAAAAGTTTTCAGTTTTGCAAGCTGTTAATGCTCTCAAATGAAATGAGGGAATATGAGAAGCAGCCCAAATGATCATGCATTATGCCATGTAAGAGGCAGCCAGGATTACTGGGCTATTTGATAGAGGATTACAGAGTTTAGAGTTGCAAAGAGCATTGATGCTTTAGAATGGAAGGAAACTATGAACAGGGTTCAAAGACTGTAAATAAAACGATTGCTTTTCTGGATATGGAAACTAAGAAAGACAACATATGTACGGCATTAAAGTAACTCCTGATGTTTGAACATTGCTAATCAAGATAATCGGCAGCTTTTATGTGGCATAGAGATACAATAATGTGCTGCATTATGCAACATGGGGTCAGAGAAAAATAAGATAAGACAAATTAAGATGTATTTCATCTGTGTGTTCGTTGCTAAAATAACTGATATTTAGTGTCTACCGAATCCACAGTCTTGTGTCATACACAGCACATAGGGATTACAACAAAAAGCAGCATGAATCTCCCACTCGCCAATCATATAAACAAGCCTGTACAAGCAAGAAAGCAGATGTGACTGTGCTCCAGAAAGTGAGAGCTGCCAATATCAGCCAGTCGTTTAAAACCCTGCAGTCGGGAGCAGCGGGCTTGCATCACAGGAAAACAGCACATGGAGATGGAGGAGGGGGTCGTGTGATCTGATCATAAAGTGATATTTGAGAGGATGCCAGTGTTTGAGTATTAATGTCAAAAGAACAATGCCATTGGCCGAGGCATATCTGACATGCCATCTGTCTCGGTCGGTCGGCACGGATCATGCGTGACGCATGGCTGCTGTTGTGTTCGCAGAAGTGGGAGACTAGGAACTGTGACGTATATATGTACAGTGACGCAGAGAGGATTTAATATATGAAACTTTACAGTTACAGTCTGTACACATACTACTTCATCAAACTACTTCAGTCGTAACTAACTGTGCAGATCAGATTCAGTCCTTTGCCTGTGAAACGGAAACTTCCTAGCGTGGACAATTTTCAGTCCTGGCAAGTTTATTGAGGAATTTAATTCAAATACATTATGAGTACGATTTTGCACTGTGACCTAGTGTTAATTAAACAGACATACAGTTATGGGATTTGAGGAATGTTAAAGCCTTTAAAGGACAGGTTCACAATTGTTCAAGTCTGTCTTAAATCATCACTTCCTGTTAGATTGGTAAGGGCCTGCAACAGGATGCAGGTGTACCGTTACCCAGAGTTCAGCTGGTGTCCAAGCTACCGCTAATGAGCTGGTATTACAGTTAGAAATATATATGTTTATTATTGTGATATTCTATTGCGATGTCTGTCTATGCAGACACACATGTTGGATTAGAATCTTTCACACATAGCTTCTGGAAAATTACTGGGATCACTTTTCAGGCCCCGCTTGGGATTCTTTGCTCTCTTTTCACACAAACCATTGCATTTTACATTGCAAATTTATTTTATTTTATTTTATTTTGTTTATGAAGTGTGACAGCAGCAAGAAGGAAGGACATGCAGTATCTCTCCCTCACACATTGCAAGTGAAGTAACCTTTTATCTGAGGGACTTGTTAGCCTGCATGAATAACATTTATATAAGTCCATCTTCAGGAATGTTGTAGTTTCATGACGCCAATAACATCCACGTCTTATCACAATTCTAGCCTACCTTTAGTGCAATCAGATTCTCCTTTACAGTCCTTATGAATTCTCCTTTACATCATACCTTGACCTAACATTAGAGGTAAAAAAAAGAAAAGAAAAAGTGGTATGGAAAAGTTGTTCAAACCTTTCGACTGACTGACGCAGATCACATTTGGTTGCATCCTGTTGTAGAGCTCGTCCCTGGTTCCGTGATTTTATAGTTAAATTATATTCCTGATTGTGTAGTTAAATTACAAAATAGCGTCAAAAATACTTGTACTTTGATTTGATTCGTAGCTGTAAACTTGAGATTCACAGTGGAGTTCTGTGTGGTTACAGGTTGTGTAACTGAAACCCGTTCTTTGGACTGCAAACCTTTATTATCTGCAAACCTTTTTGTAACTGACATTTTTCATTACTGAAAACATGTGTGCATATCCTTGTGCACTCACAGATTGGAAATTATTTGTGCAAACCTTTTTCATTTGCTCACAAAATGTCATGCACTTCTTTTTAATTTAAAAATGTAGTGCATTTATTCAGATATTCTTTACACATTCAAACAGTTGAATTAATTTGTTCAGACTGGTCATTTATAATGATTTTACACCTTCAAATATGCTGATACACTGCTCCAATACTGTTCACCCATTTTGATTCCATACATAAATACATAAAACCATATTAAAGTTCTAACACAGAATTACATAAAGATAAAGTATGCACCTACTACTGAAACACTTTAAAAAGATGTAATCATAAGCACTTAATATGAATCAATCACAGGTTTTATAGTAAGCAGCAATTTAAACACATGATAACAAGACCAACATTTCATATTTCAGACTCCAAACGGGTGCAAATTACACTCTTGACATAACGGTGATCATTCACATCTTTGCAACAAACTCCGCAGCCTAAAAAAAGGGAGAGATGAGATTAAAACCAAGGCAGACAATATGATCATTCTTCTGAATATTACATTTATAAGTATTAGTGTCAGTGGCATACAGCAGATCTATTGTTTCTATTCTATTTGTCAAAAATAACTGATACAGAGTGAGACGTTGGTCTGTTACACGGTCAGTTTCATGTTTTCCCTGGTTGGCTTGACAAATAGTCATTTAATACAGTTCAGCTGCGAGTCTGCTTTGGTCAGCTTTGCCTTTAGGCTGTCTGTCATCTGACCTTCTCCTCACCTTCCTGTCTTCACTGGAGTCTTTATTAACCAGGCCCTCGTCGCTGGCCGCCTGCAGGCTGTCAAAGGTGCCTTGCCTCTCATGCTCCATCCCGGATGAGCTTCTCTCTCTCCGCCGGTTCTTCCAGGACTCCATGATACCCTCCAGGCAGACAAACTTAGTGTCGGTGGTGCAGGCATACATACCCAGAGGGACCGCCAGCACCATGGCTAAAACTATAACCACTATATGTATCAGCTTCTCCCTCTGTTCCATCTCTGTAATGTCACTTCCTGTTACAAACACGATGCACTGGCCATTACGTGGTGCCTGGTTCTTAAGGCTTACACAGATTTCATATTTGGTAGCAGGCATCAGATCAGAGACGGAGTAAGAGTGAATCCCAGGGCCAATGAAGATCATTTCTTTCTTATTATTGCCTGCGAGGCCAAAGTGGATGGTGAACCAGGTTTCTGCAGGGTGGTCCAAAGCGGCGTACCACTCAATGGTAATACCGCGGACCGTCTGTTTGGCAATGTGGATGTCAATGTAGACGTTTTCATCACTGGCAGCAGGTGGAGGCGGGTTTTCAGAGAGGACTAATGACTGGGAGCCGTCAGGAGAGTGGACGTCCAGGAGGATGCTGACAGACGAGTTTCCAATGAAGTTGACGGCAGTACAGGTGTAGACACCACGGTCAGCAGCATGCAGAGAGGGGATCACCAGGAGGGATCTGATGGTGTCTTCATCCACTCTTTCCTGAGACTCTTTTTTATTTTAAATGACATGCAAGATTAGACATTAGAAAATCTTTTTTTTTATTATCTTAAAAACATTGTCAGCATATCAAGTTGAACTCTAATTATTTCAACAAATTCATGTAACTTTTATAATTTGAGGTGGAAAAAGAAGCCAACTTGTGCAAATCCTCACAATTGAGAAGTTGAAAATAAGTTGACATTTTGGGGCATTTTTTATTTATGATGAGTTGATTGTCAACATAGTGGGTAATTATTTAAGACCTAAGATATATGTTTGTGGGGGATTATCTTAACATTGTTACGTTACTTTTGGGACTAATAATTACATGATCAATGCAAGTAGCAAAAAAAAAAAGTTCTCACTGGTGCAGTTGATTTAAGACTTTTTGTATAATATTATAATTTGTATAATATTAACTAATTATCTAACAGGAGAAGGTGGGGTCCAAAAGAGTGGGTAAAGAGTGAATCGTTGTAACTAATGGCTTTAATAATGGATAAATGTATTCGATAAAGTGAAGATCAAAATAAAGACCAATTTATCAACTAATAAGTCCAGAATTAATGATGCTATTTAATTGATTGGAAAGTCCACTCCCATGGACCATTTGACCTGTGACTTGGAAAACAGCTGAACAAAAGGCCTTTATTAAGTGGTTAATATTTAAAGTGCACAATTAATGGTCATTGATTAATGATTTAATAACATTGCAATTTAAAATGACTTGCCTCGGCAGGCAAGAGTTACTCTTTACTTGACTCTGAGCAAGGGGGATATTTCCCACCCTGGCAACCAAAATGTTGTTCTTATTCATTGCTTTTAACTGAATTCTAATAAGCATTAATTGATCATGTAATAACCAGTATAAAGCAAGGCGCTACAACATATAAGCCCTTTATAAAGAATACCTTGTTAAAAAAAGTGTAATGTTGCTTGACCCATTATTTTGAGGACTATTTTATTTGGTTCTTAAATGTGTGTGCTTTTATTTTAGTTTGCAGCTACTCAAGCCCAAACGATGGCTGTCAGCAACAGATAGTGATAGTTGGTGATAGTTCTAGCAAGGACACCAGTGGCAGCAGCAGCCTGCTTATATGTTTATGATAAACTGTTTACTCGCAGTTGTGATCTGCAGGGCGTACTGCACTCTAAATATTAAGTCTTATGATGCAGATTTTTACTTAATTAAATAGTATAGCCCAACACGGCTATAGTGCACTATAATCTCCAACACTCTTAATCAACACTGATGGTGTGCAGATTGAGAGAATCAGTGGTGATTATCGCGGTGGGCCAATATCCAGATTTAGATCTCCTCATTTTAAAGAGGGGTTATAAGGTCTGCGATTATAATGTGTTTAAGTATCTAATTTACCACAAGATATCACTCTGGGTGTGTGGATGACATATCGTGGGCATCACACTCTTACCATGAAATCCTCTGATTATCTTCAGACCATATGTCCACCACACTGCGGGGTCTGGCCGGGCCTTGGCGGAGCAGCGCAGGGTGAGGTTTGCGCCCTGAGGCAGATTGATGTTGGAGGACGGGGTGGTGATGATGGGCTTCACGCACACCTGCAGCTCTACTTCATGGAAGAACTTGCCCGCCTTAAAGTCCGGCCCTGAGCAGGTCAAGTAGGAGTTCATCAGTATAATAGGGGGGCTCAGGGACCTGATGAACTCCACGAAGCCCTTCAGGCGGCAGTCGCAGACCCACGTGTTGTCGTGGAGCGCGAGGACGACGTTTGTCTGAAAAGCGGTCCCGTCCCGCTCCTCCGTGTTCTGCAGTTTTTGATAGAGAGGCCAATTTTGGAAAACCTCCTTCGATATGACCGTAAGCCGATTGAAGGATAAGTCTAAGTAAGTCAGATCTGGCAAAAATTTTAACGCATGCTCTGGCAGCACATCCAGCTGGTTGTGCTTCAGGTCCAGGATCTTCAGGGCCGGTGTGTCTTCGAACGCAGTCCATGGTACTGAACGAAGCTTGTTCCCTTGCAGCCGGAGCTCGGTTAGGTTTCCCAAACCCTCCAGACCCTTTGAGTTGATCACTGTGATATCGTTGAAGTTTAACCACAGGTTTTCTAAGGCGGGCGTCTGTGAGAATGCCCCTCTGGGTATTTCAGTGAAGTGAGATTTTTCTATCCGTATTTTGGTCATATCATCTGGAAGGTTCTCTGGTATGGCCCCAAACGCACTCTCCTCCATACATACAAGCGACCTACGATTAAACGAAGAGTTTCAGTGAACGTTTGGTTACTGTGTAGCCTGATGCTTAAAAAACACAACAGGGCCACACATTGGAGCTACAGACCTCCATCTAGCCTAAACTAGTCTATAACCTTTTGGACTTTTTTTGAAACAATATAACATATCCACTTTTATGTAACCACATGTCCTTGAATCAATCCCCCTCCCCCTTAGAATGAATCAGGTCTTACCTTCCATGGCGGTCTTCTACGCAGCTGCACCCACGTAAACATTGAGGATATGTTTCAACCACCTGGATGTTAAACCAAGCAATAACTAGCAGGTAACAAATTGTGTCCATAGTCCGTGGAATTTCATGAAATTGAAGGCTACATTCGCACTCAAGACATGTCGAGTGCGGCAGACGAGTGAAGCCTATAAGCCTAATCCCTGACTACCGAGTCCTGAGCAAGTGGCATCTAATTCTTGGGTGAGACATGCATGATCAACACCAGGACGGTGTCAGCTGGTCTAACACACTATATGTTGCTACAAGTCTATCTTTATGAATTGTTTATAACTAATGCAAGCTATTGTTTGTATGCTATTAACAAGAACACGTGTTCAAGTTATAAAAGTTTTAAATCTATTATTAAATACTTGCAAGAACCACTCTCTAATCAGCCACCTATAGAAGTTAATAAGTTGTTAATACATTAACTATGGTCAAGATTGTAAAATAAATGGTCCATTGGATGGTTTTAGTGATGAATTAAAGACTCATAAAGAGAAAAGTGCTGCTGGGAAATTTGGTGGACTTTTTCACAAGCTGACAACTTGGTGTGATGAAACAAGACATAAGAAGACAAAGCACCGCAAACTGGATTTGTATATATAAAAGTTTATTCAACTATTCAAATAATATCATTGGAATAAATAGATCTACATTTAATAGGGTAATTATGGTGGCACAAAACAGGTACATAAATATAGTTCAGTGTGTGTCTCATTGCTGAGAATAGAAATCATTTAAGATTTAATTTAGCATCATTTCATTTTCACCCTATTTACATTGTGTCATACATTAGTCCTTTCTGTACTCCAGCTCCAGCTTTACTCCATACACCAGAGTGTTGAACCATGCCTATGTGTATATCTTCTCTGAGAACATATGACAGATATATACAGAGGCACAGACTTAACTGTATATGTTAGTGTTTATCATACAGTAAAGTATATACAATTCATACACATACATTATTGATATAAACAATACAGTTTCTACCAATGAGTTCCCTTTAAGTCAGATCCGGTTGCAGAGGTTTCTTCGCTGGGCCATGCAAGTGCGATGAAAAATGGTTTTAACATTTGCTATGCTCTTTCAGCTTTCAGACATGTTTTCTCTTACAGGCTTTGTGATCGAAACACGTGTCACTAAAGTGAGTTTTACTCTATCTGTAAGGAACATTAAATATTCTAAAAATGTCTGAAAAGAGTTCATTACAATGTTAAATATTCCTCTAAACTGATATTTCCATTATAGTGCAGCGTGCAAAAGTCCTCTGATAGAAGTTGTATCTCTGTGGTGGTGGAGTTGGTGGCGTGATCCAGCGGGGAGGGATGGGTGGGGGGGAATCCCATGATGTGGCCGTACGGGAGCGCTTGGGAGGGGAACTGACGTCAGGATGTTGCTGAGAGTGAGAGCACGGGCAGTGATGGGGATGCGGATGTGGATGTGGGTGGTGAAGGGGATGTGAATAGGTATTAGCGGTCGGACTTGGACGTGGATGCGGGTGCGGGTGCATGCGAGGAAGATGGTGTGCAGCAGGAGCCGGAGCTGGAGCATGATGTCAGCAGAAGTACTCGTTAGGCTGTCCCTCTATCTTAGCTGTTGCCTCAGAGTCCAAGCTGGAGCGGGCTGACAGCAGCCTGTTGGACTCCTCTGGGTTCAGTCGGTTCAAATACTCCCCCTCGAGCCCTTTGGCCTTTGTGCCAGGCGACAGCGTTTCAAAGGTCACGTATGAATCTTGGATATCCTTGGATTTCTTTCCCCAGTACTTCTGAATGCGTCTCTTCAGAGCCCCACAGCACACGATGACAGTGAGCGGGACCGCAATGATACAGGCCACTGTGATCACAATCACATTAATCAACCTCTGGGTCCCAGTGGCACTGGCTGCTTCATCAGTGGAAAATATGACGCACTGCTCTTTCTTGGGAATCAGCCCCCTCACGCACACACAGGCAATGTACTTGGTCCTGGGCACCAGCCCTTCGATGGTAACACGGTTCTGTCCTGCCCCAACATTGATCTTCCTCATGTCCCTCTCTCCAAACACAGCATACAGCACACTAAATGCTGTTGTGTTCTTGGCCTTAGGGGCTCTCCAGTTCAAATAAATTCTATTGTCTGTGTCCCCCACCACCTTCACTGAGCGGACCACCCTGTCCGGGTCCTGCTGCAGCGAAGAAGTGTTGGCCGCCAGGTTGCTTAGATTAGTCTTCTCCAGATCCAACAGCGCATCTGGGTTGGAGGAGGTGGCAGGCCCTGGGGTAGCTCTGTCAGCTAGGCTGTAACTGGCTCGTCCAGGATCAGGACCAAGACCAGGTGGAAGGCCTGGATCCAGGGCAGGCAGTGATGAAGGGATGGAGGTTGGAACCACATATCTGGCCACCAGTTTCTCCTGGTAGGCAGCTTTACCCACCGGGTTGGGTTTCTTGACTTTGGCTTTCTTGTCGTTGCTGGTTTGGTTCCCCTCTGGTTTTGGTGAGTTAGAGACAATGAGAGAAATGACAGCTTCAGCGCTCCCAGCATAGTTAGTGGCCTTGCAGATGTATTTCCCTGAATCCCGATAGGACACAGCTGGGACACGGAGGATGGACCAGGTGATTCCCTCCTTTGAGGTTTCCTGCTGGACTATGGTGGCAGAGAAAGAAGCATATAGTTACAAAAGGACAATGTGTGAAATAAGATTAAAATTGATGTGCAAGAGACGCCAAGCAGGTGATTACAAAATGGTGCAATGATCATCAGTAGTGTTGCATAACTCATTGCTGTAGCCACAGCTGTCAGTCAGACTTACAACCGCACTAACTCCAGTGGTAGCTTTCTGTTTAATTAACTGCAGCACTATGTGCATACAAAAGTATCTTATCTCAGTTACAACACAGAGAAAGACTCACCTGTTCCATTAAGGAGTCGCCCATCTGCCTTGCGCCATGACAGGTCTGGGATAGGGACTCCAATGGTGCCACAGCGGAGCAGCACGTTGTTCCCAACAGCGCTCCGGACGCGTGCCACAGCTGTGTGGATACGTGGGAGCTGACAGCGCCGCAGCTCGGCGTCACTGAACAGGACCCCTGATACACTTTCCGGTGCTGAACACCTCAGCCTCGTGTCAATGAATGCCACTGAAAAAGTCGGAGACTTCTGGAACTGGACCAGGTCGTAGAGCCGACAGTCACACACCCAGGGGTTGTCATGGAGACCTGATGGTGAGGGCACATGTGAGGTTACAGGAGGAAGACGAGCGCCCAGCTGTGTGCAAAGTGATAGACCATGCAGCCTGCAGATGGCCGGTGTGGATGTTAGGATGTTAATCCTATAAGAGGATTAACATTTAATTCATAAACTACATCATGACCATGACTACAGCGATGATGATGATGATGATGATGATGATGATGATGATGATGATGATGGCGGACTAGTGTTCAAGGTCAGGTCTTGCTGTCATTTCACTCTCCTTTAGAGCTGACCCTGAATAATTGATAATGGGTTAAACACAGAAGATGAGTAAGTGTATTTCAAACACACACACACACACACACACACAGATAGATAGATAGATAGATAGATAGATAGATAGATAGATAGATAGATAGATAGATAGATAGATAGATAGATAGATAGATAGATAGATAGATAGATAGACTTATATCAAATAAGTGTCAGAAGCTGTTAAAAAATATATTCATAAAGACTTACATCCTATATCTGCTTACAATATATAGGCTATATTGCAAACTATTTATGGCTTATGAATGCTACATATTCGTTCACAAGTGTTACTTTGGTCTTTAAATGCTAATTATGTTACATCGTTTTCAAAGCAAATATCGTCTTCAAATATTAATGGGGCAATTTGTATTCTGTACTACCTACCACCCCTTGCCATTCATCAAATGACTGGATGAGGATTTTGACCAGCTGCTGTTCAACAACGCTGCTTCTTGCACAATTAATTAACACACGTTCATTTACGCACAGTGTTGACTGCGCACTTTGGGTAATTTAAACTGAGTCGTAAATGTTAAGGGATTACCAAGTATCATCTTGGAGCTTTCTGGACCTTCCACAGGTTTCACCGCCAGCCAGGTGAACAGCACCTCAGTCGGCAGGGTCAGCAAGCTGTTGCTCGACAGATCCAAGTAGGTGAGGTTTTTGATGTAAATTGTGGCCTCAGCTGGCAGCGAGGGGAGCTGATTGTTGTGCAAATCGAGAAGTCTGAGGCTGGGCATATCCATGAGAGATTCCCAGGGAAAGGCGGTGAGGGCATTCCCGTCCAGACGAAGCTCCTCCAGGTTGAGCAGTCCCCGGAAACTGTCCGGGCTCAAGGTGGACAGTGTGTTGAAAGACATCCACAGGAATTCCAGACTGGAGAGGGAGTTGAAGGCTTCGCTCGGTATCCGCTGGATGGCCGTCTTCTCAATCCGCAGCTTGGACGTGTCGACAGGAAAGCCGACAGGCACAAGAGATATCTCGGGATCATTGCAAATCACGCTCCTAAAAGGGAGACGTCATGGGAGAGTATGTGTTCACCTCCAAATTATCCGACCCAAATTATGCAGGACATTTCAAGTAAATGGAAAATAAGGCAATGGTATTTTTATTTTTTTTAATTAGCAATAAAGTCTGAAATTAAGGTTTTGAAGTCTAGAGGGTACATTACATTACATTACATGTCATTTAGCTGACGCTTTTATCCAAAGCGACTTACAATAAGTGCATTCAACCATGAGTCCAAACTCAGAACAACAAGAATCAAGCAAGTACAATTTCTTCAATAACGTTAAACTACTACTAAACTATCCGTAAGTGCCATTTAAGTGCTACTAAAGTGCTAAACAACAAAGTGCTAATGGGTACACAAGTATGTGGTAAATTCACAAGCATAACAAATGCCGTGACAAATAATTCTGAAGAAATACTAATTTCCCAATCCATCCAAACCATCTAAAGTCATATAAAACAGGAGGTTGAAAGTGCCTTTAAGAGACAATACTGCATTAAATACAATTGGACTGACTTGTGTACACGTGTTCATCTCTATGTAAACATCTGTCCTCATATGACGACTTGACATTACCGTATGAAAAGTTGCAAGTCTGCGCAGAAACCATGAGCACACTATGTGTTTTTATGTGAAGTAATGTTCACTTGGACATATTCCTTACCTGGCCTTTGATCCATCACTCAAGTTGTGGTAAAAACAGCTGCACTGCGACGGGCAGGAGCTCACTGGGGAGAGAAGTTCACCTGTGGCCGCGTAGAGCCCCAGGAGCAGGACGAGGAACATTTTGGCCCACTTTTACGCATACGCAGCTTGGCTACATGCGCACAGTTTGGGCACACTGAAGTCAAACAGACTTGTTTGTTCTCTCATTTACAGGAATATCATCCGCATGGCTTTCTCCCACCGCTTCGCTGTCCCATAGTGATCGGACTGCTATGAGTCCCGAGATAAAAAGGATAGACAAGGATTAGCGAAAGCACTGGCGTTCTTTTCATTTGGATGCGTATTGCATCCCGGAATCCGATAGGCTGCGCAGAGACGTCCCTATTTATTATCAAAGAAAAACACTTCCGAAATGGTCATAATCCACTGTGATGTTTGGATTTTTTCTTTCCCTCAAATGTAGCTTGTTCATATGAGCCCTGCCGTGACTGTTAATCTGTAAATGGACAGCACTATGTTCTACCACAAGGTGGCCCCTTTATTCCAACCTGCACCTCTTACCTTGGGACCTTCGCACTCAAAATATGCTCATTTCACGTTTCCTTAATCTGCAATCCTTTTATATTTTTCAGAAATTCGTGTTTTTTTTTAATCACAAAACAGCTAATATCACTTGCAGATATAAATATTATTTAAATACTTTTGACCATTCACAAGATATTTGCATCAATTAATCAAATTATCCCCATGCACAATATCTCTCATCAAATAAATATACTAATATCTCCTTTTGGCACCCCCTCTTCATTACATGTATGTATCTGCATATACATCTCCTGAAGGTTTCTTCCCTTTTTCCCTGTCAAAAGGTTATTTTTGGGGAGTTTTTCCTGATCCGATGTGAGGTCCTGGGACAGGGATGTCGTATTGTAAAGCCCTCTGAGGCAAATTTGTAATTTGTGATATTGGGCTATACAAAATAAACTGAATTGAATTGAACATTACGCATGTAGACTATTCATCAACAGGAAACAAAGTAGTATTTTTAAACCAACATAAATACATAAAATAAATACGAAATCTAGGTTTATCAGTTTAAGTGAAAGAGACTCACAGTGCCCTTTATATTTCACCTCAGTAGCTCATTTTGACTCCAACAAGAGGAAAATACCTCAGATTGTTAAGTTTTTGTTTTGCAGTGTTGGTAAATCCATGTGTTAGTTGGCACCTGTTCCTTGTGTTCCCCCTTGTATTTCATCACACTGGAAGTGTTACACTTGGCTCGCACTGCAAAGTGTGCCGACTGGCCTGAAGAGATGACGAAACACACAACACTCTTTAATGTGTTGATCAGTATTACTTTACACTCTTGGGATTATTTAAAATGGTATGGAGTTGTTGTTCATTCGTTAAAGCATTAAACATTTCTTATAATTTTTAGTCGAATTTTAAGATGGCAATTTTGCACCAAAAAGAGACAAGAAGTATTCAAATAAGTGACAACTGCACATTTAAACTCATGTTTAGGTCAACCAGAGGCACAATAATTTGCTTTTGGGATGTAAAGTGTCCTAAAATTCAAAGATATGTATAATGAATCTTGACCATTGGCATTCCATATTGTTTAGCACTTTTCACACATTTTCACACATTTTCACCTATATTTCCCAAGATTTCAGATCTTATAATCCTGAGACTGAGAGAGACTTCAGCAAAACAATGTTGGCTCGTGTCTCTTATATCCCTATGGCATAAAAAGCTGCAAATGGTGTCGCAACTGAAACATGACGAATGCATTGAAGGATGGAGATGACGGCTGGATTTCATGTCATTTACAACGTTTAATTGGAGCATATGCTTTTATTGTTGTTTTATTGTCCTTTATCGCACAGGAAACTCCAGACTGAATTAAGCTTCTTTTGACACATGTTGTGTCTGTAGTTCCAAAAGTGCAATTTAGTTTTGTCCTCTATCATTCCAGGCAGATGCCATATTGGATTAATCTCTTGAGGTCACAGCAGCTATCAAAAGTTGTATTCCATATAAAAAAAAAGAAAGTCCACAAAACAAGTGCTGACATGTTCAGTTTCACATGTACAAGTCAAAACAGAGCCTGCCATATGGGACACAGGATTAAAAAAGATACAGATCAACAGTACTCACATTGATCCTCAGTAGTGTCACAATAATCCCTTTGTATCATTAATCAGCGAATGGGCAGGGTTACTGTAATGAATTGAAACACATCACAGAATAATATAATATAATATAATAATATAAACTGTGCATATGAGCTGCAGCAGGTTGATGTGCTGGAAAACTGGAAATGATAATGCTTGCGACACTGTCTTTACACTTATTCACACACAACACACACACGAACATACACATATGTATATGTGTTTGTGTGTGTGTATATATAAAACAAACATTCATGTATAGCATTTGGCAAGAACATGGACATGTGTGTGTGTGTGTGTGTGTGTATGTGTGTATATATATAAAACAAACCATCATGTATAGCATTTGGCAAGAACATGGACGTGTGTGCGTGCGTGCGCGCGCGCGTGTGTGTAAAACAAACATTAATGTATAGCCTTTGGCATTAACATGGACGTCCAAGAATAACGGGGTTATTATTGTTGGCGTTAACGGAAGGATGTTGTGGTTGGAGGGTTGTGTGCGTGAGTGTCGTTCTGATTGACAGGAGGCTGGAGCTCTGCAGACACCTGTTGTGTCTCCTTAAAGCGACCCTTAGAGCTGCATCAGACGCGCCTCCTCGTCCTTTGACATTGGCCGCGGCTCCATCCTCACCCGGACGCAGAGACACAAAGGCTTGTTGTGTAACTAATTGAGGGCTTACTGTTGCGTTGGCTAAAGGCGCATTACGGGTTGCGGTTTGTGTGGTTATGTTCATTAAGACATTCCTGAACGGATTGGGTCGAACGAGAGTGTGGGGGCTTTACATAATAAAGTGCACGCTTTTCACTTGAAATGCCCCTTTAAAAGCGGTCTCCCTTCACATTGAGGCGCATCGTAAACCAGCGGGTTGGGAGGAGTGGAAAGTCTGTGACAGCTGCACTTTGTTGTATCAATACGACTTCAGGATGGTCTCGTCTTACCCCTTACCGGACGGCTTCACCGACTTCGATGTGTTCTCACTGGGATCGTGTCTGCTGGTGGAAGGTGAGTGTTTCTCTTTTGTGCTGGAAATCAGCCAACACCAGCGCGAGGACACGAGGGCTGCACCCGCTGAGTAACGTTAACCTATTGCAGGACCTGGCGCCACCCTGTCACTGACACCGGTGTGGGAGGCAGAGACCGCAGCTTTCTCTTATAACTCACACTCTAACCTTCACGTACAACCTGTCAACAAAATGCATGGCTGCGATGTTTTGAAGGAGCATGTTTGTGAAACGCTCCGCTGCTGCATGTGACGCAATAAGCATCCCTGCGCGCACTGGTTTCCATTCACCGCCGCACACTGCCTTCATTCATGAGTGTTTATTTATGTTCTACCAAAGGTCTGCTGGGCTTCTTTTTAAATGCACTGACAATCGCCGCTTTCCTCAAAGTGAGAGAGCTGAGGACCCCCAGCAATTTCCTAGTGTTCAGTTTAGCGATGGCTGATATCGGCATCTCGATGAACGCCACCGTCGCGGCTTTCTCCAGCTTCCTGAGGTCAGTGACGTAACCGCCCACCTTCAGTAATGAATTGCAAGGGAAATGTATTGAGCAAATACTACCTGGCTACCTGTTCCTGAGATGAATAAGCTACACAGAGCTCGATACCGGGAGCAACAATCAGGGTTGTAGTGAGGAGGGGGAGCGGTCAATACACTGCTGATCAAAGCCTATATGTCATACTGTAATTACGAGATGAGATATGTTGCTCTCAGTGTTCAGTCTAGGGATTATATATATATATATATATATATATATATATATATATATATATATATATATATATATATATATATATATATATACATGTTTATTCCCACAATCTGAAATAGTATATTAATTGATTGCTTGCCTCAATCAGTTTGTGTATTTGGTCAATTTTTACTTATTCTCTTTATATGAATACATTAGTACATGTACGAACACACCCTCTGTTTCAAGGTACTGGCCTTATGGCTCTGATGGATGCCAGACTCATGGTTTCCAGGGCTTCATGACAGCTCTCGCCAGCATCCACTTCATAGCCGCCATCGCCTGGGACAGATACCACCAGTACTGCACAAGTAAGTCCCAGTAAAATGTACAACCAAATACATGTTACTTTCCCTATACCCATGGAGTACATTCTCTCTCTCTTGTTCTCTCTCTCTGTCTCACACACACACACACACACACACACACACACACACACACACACACACACACACACACACACACACACACACACATAAGATACCCAATTAAATACTGAGCAGTTTTTTGTTCTCGGTCTCCAGCTGATCTTAAGACCTCCTGCTAATCTGACGAGACCAGCTGAACAACAAATGGCCTGTTGTCTTTAAACTTGCCACAGACCGTGGCCATGAAAGAATAATTAACACATATCCTGAGAAGATACCAAACATTGTTTCCCAGGTTGCAGTTTGTTGGTGTTAAAACTGCAACCTGTAAAGCTTGAATGTTGAGAAACCATTTATTCTCTAAGAAATATTTTAGCTCCACTGCTATTTTTAGCCACCATTACAAGCAGGACACAGGGGGAAGTGGAAGTGACCCAACACCTGCAGTTCACACTATTATCTGTGCGTATAAGACAGCTATAGTACTGTGGTATTAACACGTAAAAAACAAAGTGCTTCTGCAGTGGTGTGACCTTTTTTGGAAGTGTTAGAAATAGTAATGATAAATGTTTTGAACTCGCTTTCCTCAGGGACAAAGCTGCAGTGGAGCAGCGTCATCACTCTGGTTGTATTTGTCTGGCTCTTTTCTGCTTTCTGGTCTGCCATGCCCCTCATTGGCTGGGGAGAGTACGACTACGAGCCCCTCAGGACCTGCTGCACTCTGGACTATAGCAAGGGAGACAGGTACTGTGCACACACATACACTCTTCACAATGCTATCAACATAATCAATGATGTCTGTGCGTACTCTATCCCCCATTGGGATTAGTTTACAGCCGTATGTGCTTTTTGTTCTCCACAGAAATTATGTGTCCTACTTGATCCCCATGAGCATCTTTAACATGGCCATCCAGGTGTTTGTTGTCATGTCCTCTTACCAGTCCATTGCACAGAAATTCAAGAAGACTGGCAACCCAAGGGTAAGTTAAAAATAAACACACTGAACCCAACAAATCCAGCAGGATCAAAGGTACAAAAGGATTCACAAAGATTTTAAATGATCTTAATTCTATTAATACACAAACAGACTGACTCTGTTTTGCTTCAGTGGCTCCAAAACAAAAATGTAATCACATGCTTGCTGGAATTTAGACAAACAGCAGTTGTACGTAACAGAAAAAGTCAATCAAGATTCTTCCTGCTTTAAAGTTAGAATGTCACTAAATGCATTTACTCAAGTACTGGACTTGGGTCCAAATTTGAGGTACTTTACTTGAGTTTTTTTCTTTTCATGTCACTCTCTACTTCTACTACACCACATTTAAAACTTTTTTTTTTTTTTTAATGAGCTACATTTATCATATTGAATTACTTTACAAATTAGAATTTCTGCATCTAAAACACATTTATAAAATATGTTGTCTTGTTAATTAAACTACCCAACAGTGTATACATCTAGTAAGTACAGCTGAAAATGTTAGTGGACAAACAATAATTAGCAACATTGTTGATAATTTAAGTCATTATTTAATGCAAAGACATTTCATGGTTCCAGCTTCACAAATGTTGCTGCTTTTCCTTTGATTTTAATATGTTTTAATTATCTTACATTTTCCTAATTACATTATTTAACTTCAGCAACAGTGCAGGACCTTTACTTGTAACATAATATGTTTACAGTGTGATATTAGTGAATACTTCATCATTCAGTGCGCATTAGAAGAAATCATAGAACTCCTCCTTATATTTGATCTCTTCCTGTCAGCACAACTTCCTTACATGGTCCTTAGACTGACAAAACCGACAGTGTATGGGGAGCATGCAGGCTGTGACATATATAGGTCAATGCCTCAGGGGGAGGACCGGGTGCTTCAGTTGGGAATGTGGACAGTAGCTGGTGTGTGCTGAAAAGAACAATGTATCTGTGAATGGGGAGTTCAAGAGTGGAGTTCCTCAGGGGCTGAATCAGGTTGCCTCACTGTATGTTACATAAGCTCAATTACTCACGGTCATCTGAGTTGGCTGGAGACACTTTCATTACACTCACAAAGGCTGTAGAGTAGTTGAAGTTGTGGGTTTGAATAGTTCACTTAGTCTAACCATCATGTAGCTTCAATGCAGAGTTGAAACAAGCTGATACAGAATACATGATATCAGACAGTGTGAAAACACAGTGTTTTTTCTCCAAACTTAAAGCTACTTAACAGTGGACCCTATAGATGTTGTCTGATTGTGTAAACACACACTAAGAATAAGGCCCCTAGATTACAGCAAACTGCCCCTTTACTCGCTGTTTCTGCTGAGCATGAATGGTCTTAACATAGACATGGTTATTCTCTCAGACATTATCCCAGGCGTGTGACTGGACCTCATGACACAAGGCAGTTTTTTCTTCTTCATTCCTTATGTTAGAGTAGTAATTAATCATTCATGTGTTGTACTTCTCTTCTCTCTTTACCCTCTGTAGTTCAACCCCAACACTCCTCTTAAGACGATGCTGTTCTGCTGGCTCCCCTATGGCCTCCTGTCTTTCTACGCCGCTGTGGAGAACGCCACCCTTGTCTCCCCCAAGCTCAGGATGGTAAGCAGTCAGCACAAACATGCACACAAAAACGCTCCACTATAATTCAGACCTATTGGTGCATCGACTTTCACCGGGATTGTTACTTTCTTTCTTCAAACAAAAGCCATTCGAATGATTTGGATTTTGAAATAATCATAAAGATTCTAGTCAAAGTGTCTTTAACTAATTAGCTGAACAAGCAATTATGCTTGATAACTGCATTATTGTGCATTTTCACGATAATCTGCACCTTGTGGTCTTTTAAGCATTAATAACCTTGTCATGCTGGCACCTTTCTCTGCAGATAGCTCCCATATTGGCTAAGACCTCTCCCACCTTCAATGTCTTCCTCTACGCTTTGGGAAATGAGAACTACAGAGGAGGCATCTGGCAGTTCCTCACTGGGGAAAAGATTGAAGTGCCTCAAATTGAGAAAAAGTCCAAATAAATTAAGCATGCAATAATTACAAACGCTTACTGTCATGGTGGTTTCTTATGGGTACCGTATGTGCACGTGTTGTGTCTTGAACAGCCTTTGTCCCTTGTAAATAGCCATCCTGCATTTGATGTCCTTTGTTTCTGCAGGACTTTGTCAAACCATAAATAAGAATTGGCAAACAAACAAAACACATTGCAAAATGACTTGTAACTTTGAAGCTGCTGAAAAGTGAACAAAATCGGACATGTCCAACACAATTCCCTTTGGGAAGGATTTCTAAGTACAGCCGTGTTTAATTGTATTACATATTTGCAACACAAAGACATTGGACTTGGCTACTTCTGTAACACACACGGGATTTCTCTGTTGTGGTTTCTTTCAAACGTTATGTTATCTCTCTCATTGAGAGGGGATGCTTTTCACTTTGAGTGTAAACAGACGTCATTAGTGATGTCCAAATATTCTTTTGGTTTCCATGTGCATTTAAATACAAAATGTTTTCCTTTTATTTGAATGTGTTTTAATTATCTTATATTTTCCTAATTACATTATTTAACTTCAGTAACAATGCAGGACCTTTACTTGTAACATAATATGTTTACAGTGTGATATTAGTGAATACTCCATCAGTTCGCATTAGAAGAAATCATAGAATTCTTCTCAATAAGTCCTTCCAAATAATGTATTTAAGGAGCTTCAAACCAAATAGACAGATGTTAGTTAACAGAGGATCCATGTCACAGTTTTTTTATGGTTGGCCTCTGACAGTCAGGAAGGTGTCCTTGTTTAATGCGCCTGTCAATGAAAGTGTGTGCATGCCACTCTCGTCATGCTCTGTACGATTGTGAGTGACCTCTATATTCAGAGCAGAACCACACTAATCCTCTGAACAAGGCAACCATTCTTCAGCGCACAGCCCCCACGACAAGTTAGAGATTAGCCTAGCTGTAGTTTAGCTGGACATGCTTCTGGCATACAGATTTACATATGAAATAAAGACAAAATCTGCGTGGCATAAGAGAAGGAAAAATTAAGTGTTTTCTTAACAATGAGTTTAAAATGTAAATTCCCGGTTTAGAGTATGCTTAATGTTATTATAATCCCTTTGACTCAGACCTAGACTTGGTTTAATTTATCGATTTAACTAGTGCAAAAAATTATAATGATAAATAATGCAAATAGTGTGTTTTTCTTGACATATAATAAAAAACGCATTACTTTCAGATCTCTTTGAAATATGTAGTCTAACCACAGTGTTAGACAAGACACAATAACATACTAGTTATCATATATTCAACATTCTTACAGTAGGTTAAAAAAACCAAGCAGCCCACTCCCATGTTATTATTTAATGTAGCATATGATTTTAGTATGTAACAGGATAATAATTCATGTTATCAACTAATGCATGATCAGTGGAGTGTGTTTCTTTAAGATGCTCTAAAAGGCTGTTAGACCTTTTAAACACATGGGATACTTTAGCTGACCTAGTTTCTATATTATGATACATTCATTCATGACATTATAATGTAAATTGTCATCAGTTCAAATCTTATACAGTGTGTTTGTCAGTCCAATTGTGTTTTAGAATTTAAATTACAGAGTGATTAACATAAAAGAATAACTGACAATTATCGAGCAATTATTGGATGATTAATAAAGAAGAGAAACTGTCCAGAATCTTTTTTGTATTATTCATTGCCTAAAAAGCAACAAGATCCATGTAACGCCACGTCAAGCAGATCACAAAAAACGCCTTCTTTTAGTCTTAAAAACATCGCCGGTCTACGCCCCTCCCTCTCCTCTTCAGCGGCAGAAACAACACTCATCCACGCCTTCATCACCTCTCTACTGGACTACTGCAACAGCATCCTGTACGGCACATCCACCAAAATCATCAACAAACTTCAATACATCCAGAATTCAGCTGCTTGTCTCCCCTCCCATTCCCACTCCCACACCAGAGACCGTATCACCCCAGTCCTTCAAAAGCTCCACTGGCTCTCCATTCTACCTCCTTGTTTCATGGATTGTGGAGGTCCATTCATACATTCTGTCATATTCATTGAATCTGTTTATGTAACTCTGTAATGCTGTTCATTCTGTGCACACAACATCTATTGCATCTGTCCATCTGGGGAGAGGGATCCTCCTCTGTTGCTCTCCTGAAGGTTTCTTCCCTTTTTTCCCTGTCAAAGGTTATTTTTGGGGAGTTTTTCTTGATCTGATGTGAGGTCCTGGGACAGGGATGTCGTATGTATACAGATTGTAAAGCCCTCTGAGGCAAATTTGTAATTTTGTGATATTTGTGATAAGAATCCAGTTCAAACTGCTCCTCATCACCTAAAAAGCCCTTCACAACCTCGACCATTCATACCTTTCTGACCTCCTGCACCGACCCCCCCCCCCCCCCCCCCCCCCCCCCCCCCCTACTCTGTCCAAGTATCGGTCCTGGGGGGACAGGGCCTTCTCCATTGCTGCCCCCTCCCTCTGGAACTCTCTCCTTAGCACCGCAGACGTTCTCCGTCATTCACCACTTTCAAAACAGCACTTAAAACTCATTTATTTAAATCTGCTTTTAACTTGTGATGCTAGTTTTTATTTTGTTTCTCACTATTGTCATCTTTCTTGTTTATATTGTTGTTTCTTCTATTGTTTGTCTTTACCATGTAAAGTGCCTTGAGTACCCTTCAAAGTGCAATACAAATAAAACATATTATTTATTATTATTACCCACCATTAGTAAGAAAGATAATGCTCCTTGTGATAGTATAAATGACCCTGAAGTGTTCAGCTTTAATACCTTAGTATACCCAACTGTTACCAGAGACCACATTGAAGTTATGCATCCATCAATGATTATAATATATGTATTATTCTAAAAGAAATCCTTCTGTGTAATGTACTTTTATTGTTCATACTTTAAGTATTCATTGATGTTAAAATGTATGTACATTATAAACGTTTCTAAACTATGCTATTGTATTAAAACGTGTAACTTTTAGTTATCAGTTTTTCCACCACTGGATATGTGCCAGAGCAATTACAGCAAAGTAGACGTTCAACCAGCACGATGAAGAGCTTACACCATACAGTAGAGGCCCCCAGTTGGTGTTTCTAAGCAGATTCATTGACGACAGCCTGTCAGTGAAGCAGGTTGTTGCATAATGATGTGGTACTGACACATTTACAGGAGGCAAAGCCAACATTCTCATTTATTCCAGCTAATTTAGTCATCTGAAGGAAACGGAGGAGAGATAAGACTCTCCGATGTCATGAAATTCTCTTGAAATGAGGATTAAATATAGATAGATAGATAGCTGTGTTTGTGTGTGTGTGTGTTTTCAGTTCGTCCAGGAGCAGCGCAGGGCTTATGTTTGTTAAGCCTCATAGCAGAGGGGATGAATCTGGCCCTGCCCCTGTTTGCTTTTGAATACAGAGGCAGCAGAACATCGGCCAGAGGGCATTCTGAGGGTGTGGTTTCTGGATCTCTTGATGTTATCATAACACAAGTCCCGCTGCTTTTCTCTGTTGTGGTTCATAACACATACTGCTCAGGTGGGCAGGCGTATCCAGTTTGCAGGTGTTCAAATGTAGGGACTGCCAGGGAGGAGACAATTCTAGCTTTTCAATACATTGATATATTGCCTGAGAAGCTCTGGTTTCATTAGCTTATGATAGAACATAAACAGCATGCGACAATCACTACCCAAATGGAAATAGACAACAGTTCCAGCTCTTACGTGTAAATTCAGTTTTTAACGTGCACAGAAGAGCATCAGAAATCCATTTATCTGGGGCATGTAAGACCTCAGTTAACCAGTTCTCCTTAAAACACAGGATACACACATCCCTGCATTCTTTCTCCGTCCAGATCATTGGCATTTTTTTTTTATCAATATAAAATGTTTATCCCATCCTTCATGACGTGAGCATCAAAGTTCCCAGACATTGATGCACATATGGAGCTGTCATCTGGTGGGAGGAGTTATTTTGACCCCACTTCCTAAAGCTGCAGGCCAACATGAACAACTGCCAGTACAAATGTATTTTTAGAGTTTCAAGGAACATTGTACAATAAATTATTAGAAAAATAATACCTGATGCATTAATGGGATTTATAGTAAAAATACTGATTTAAACCAGACTTCTTCAAGTTACTGCTGGATTATGTTAAATTTGAACCCAAATGTTGAGACCAGTATCTCTCCCCCCCCCCGGTCCCATCCCCCACACACACTCTTACAATAAAACATATTCAGGTAGTTAGAGTCCACTGAGGATTATGTGTGGTCAACCAATGAAGTTTTCATATGGACTTTTTGAGAGATTTACACAGCAACATGACCACGAGTGCGGAAGAAAGAGAGAATCAACGTGGAGGAATGTTCGAGAAAAAAAAAAGTCATATGAATCAGCAATGAGGGAGAGAAAACCCCCCAAAAATATCTGGCTGATGGATAGTTGTAACACTGGATACGACCTCAACAGTTTTTGTATAAATGCTCCATCCATCAACCTTGCTGTAAGTAAGTGACGTATCAAATATAGATTAGGAGAATCAGATGACTGAATCTGGGAGTAAATAACATGCAGTTATCACACTGTGGGAATTAATCTGATGTTTAACTAAAGAAAACACATGACTGAATGAATGATAACTGAGCTTGAATAATTCTTGAATAAATAATAAATAATGTGTGATGTTGCAATTTATTCTATATACTGTATATTATATGAGTCTATAAAAGCGGCTCATGCTGAGGCTGTATTTAAGATGCATGTTAACAATAATGGTAGTCAGCTGATGCTTAGTGTGAACACCAAGAATCACCATCTTTGTTGGAATGACACATTGATTCTAACACCTTCGAAGGACCTCATGCTCAGCCAGGCGCTAAGACGAGGTGAAAAGTCAGTCTTGCGCCTCACATCGACCACACATTCATTCTCTCCATTAGTGATCGTGATTGTCAGTGAAGCCGATTATATAACCCCGGGCCCATATGACGACATACACACACACACACACACACATGCTCTTGTTGAGCAGCCACAGGACAATCAATGGTAATGCTGACCACAGCTGCTCCTCCAATCAATTCATTCAACTTGTGAAATCACACCATTTTACACAATGTGATTTACATGAAACACAGACGTGCAACAATATTGGATGCAAGTCTAATTTTAAAGCAACTATTAAATACACACCGAAGACATTAAGTATTAGAAAACTATTTTTCTTTTTGAAGAAACCGTATTCTGACAGGATTAGTGTAATCCACAGATGAAAGTGGAGCTGTGCGGCACTGCCCTTTAGAAATTGCTGTTTTCATTCATTAAACTACTCACTTTGACCAGTATAGGGTCAACAATATTGTGACCACTTCACACTATTCACACCCCGACACACATACACATTTCAATCACGGAGAGACCAGTTAGATAAAGAAAGGATGCATGTTTGTTAACAGATGATATGAAATTTTGGCGCTTGGACTCTGCGGCGAGATTTGCAATTGAGGGCCGACTGCCCCGATCAGCAACGAGATAGATCCCCAAAAGGAAGTAGACCACAGCTAAAAATCTCCCCTAAAGAATGTTTACTTACCGATCGGGAATGAGCTGGTAGCGAATGATCGATGATGGCATGAGCTGCTAAGAGATGAGGCATAACAATGAGCATGACAGAACTTTGAGGATAGGCGATTAGAATCTGCGATATACCATGAATGAGTTAAACATGAATGAAGCACTACGATGACTAGGCCGCACTGGCCCGAGCATGATTTTATTCATTTATTTTCCTTGGCCAGCAATGGCTTGGAGACAAATGTCCTGCTTGCAATGTGTGGCTTGTCCGGCATTGGCTGATGGTCAGCAGTGACCTAAATAGCAGTAAGTTGAGCTGGAACTTCTTGACTAGTGTCCTGGAATGACCGCAATACATTTTAGAGATTCCCATATGGTAGTAGAATACATGGATGTGAATGATTAGCTGAATACGTGATTAGTTGAATTAAATTATTGAATCTTATGAGTCATCTGACTGGAAATGTCGGATAAGAGCAGCCAGAGAGCGCCGGTTGGCCACCACATGTATATGCATGCATTGAGATCTGGGCAAACGTGATATTGAGACTTTAGATGCTATAACAGCAGATATGGTAACATACAGTAGTAGTAGCAAAACTCTAGTTAAAACACGACTGACGAGGGATTTAAGGCACGCTAGAGGGAATGGGTCGAGCCTGAAGAATCAATCTATGCTATACATGAGGAAGGTCAAGAGGGAATTCTGTATGGAACGACGGGATGTTCCCCCGGGATGCTGCTGCTGCGTTAACTGCGATTACTCTTAACGAATCGCTCAGTGGTGCTGTGACAAATGCCCAATGCTGCGATGTATGCGATTGCTAGAAGGTACCCGATGATAGATTTGTATAGCGTTTGAAAGAGACCGCAAGCTCGGATTTAAGGCGGCATCCTGGTAGACTCCCTGTGATTGGCATGGATGCCGGTGAGATCATGCGGCAACATGTTCATGCATCAGACAAAGTGTGGAGATTCCACTTCGACCTGGTTGACGGAATCCTTCTGGCTCTGTTGGCTCCGGCTAGCGAGACATGATGTGACCAGTTATCGACATGACTGGGCGAAATACGGACATGAGTTTGGCGTGGCGCTCTATGGTGGGCTCAGATTGTTGCGGGCATTTGGGTGTGGGGGTTATACTGAGAGTCGTGCTCTCGGTATAGCTCTCGTAGAGTCCCCGGTACGCAGTGTAGCGTGAGCTGCCATTCAGATTGGCATCCGCATCTCCTGCGTCGACATCTCCCTGCGCTCGATCCTCTCCGCTGGTTCGGCTCCCTTGCTTGCATGAGTCACTTCCTCCCGGCTGTATACCTCCTTCCCTTCCGGCACTTAGCATTGTAAAACCACTAGAAGCAGTACCGATTGCCCGAGAGAGATGCAATGACGTGGAAAAGCGAAAACATGCTTGGATAGTATCATAGGTTAAGCAGATTTAGATGAATTTGTTTTAAGGGCTGTTACGATGCTGATGCTGCGACATATTGCAATCCCGCTAGGGGAATCCCCATGCTGCTGGGGCGTATGCGGTTCAGCTAAAGGATGCCCAATGCTCCTTCGATGTATGCAATGATTTTGCTTCTCCTCTCGTCAGTTGTTACGGACCTGCTAGGATGAGGCGTGAAATAGGCGTTATACTGTCGATCTGATGCCATTTCGATATGCTCGACACTTATTAGAATACGATACGGTGGCAATTCCCGCAACGATGTGCATGTAGTGGATAGGATAGGATACGACAGTGGGCGTCTGAGCGGGAGTAAGTGATAGGATGGATATAGCGCTATTTACCTGATATGACTATGTAACCCCACTTGCCCGATCTGTTTGCTATGATGCCACAAGTCAGGCCGCTTTGTATGGTGATTTGTAGTGGCTGGAGGGCTGGGTGCCCTGCTGTGATCGCTGGCCGGCCATGGCTGGAATGCGTGTCCTGCTGGTGCCGAATGATGTAGCCGGCAGTAGCTAGCGGGCTGCGAGCGCTGCTTGGATGCGTGATGTACCCGGCAATGGCTAATGGGCTGCGTGCCCTGCTTGGATGTGTGATGTAGCCAGCAATGGCTAATGGGCTGCGTGCCCTGCGTGATGTAGCCAGCAATGCCTAATAGGCTGTGTGCCCTGCTGGAATCATGATGCGGCTAGCAATGGCTAATGGGCTGCGTGCCCTGCTTGGATGCGGCCAGTGATGGCTAACGGGCTGCGTGTCCTTCTTGGGATGACCAATTTGGCCGACACTGTCCTCTGAATTGCTTCTGAGTTCACTTGGATGCCGGTGTATAACGTGAATGAAAACCATACGTGGAAACAACCTGCTCTCGCGTACATGCATTTGAGATCGAGGCTGTAATGATCCTACGGACTCACTAGGTCGACGATGGCCTGGACATGATGTGCATTAGGTGCGGCTGGGAGGGGAGTGTAGGCCCTCAACCACCAATGTCATTGCTTAGTGGCAGTTTAGGATTTCTAGGGGTCTTTAGCGCCGATGATGGCCGAGGCGTGAGTAGGAGGCGCCCTTTCTTTTAGTTTATTTTTCCTTCTTCTCTTTCCTGCTTCCCATCTTTCTTGTCTCTCCTCTTTCTTCTTCTTCTTCTGTCCTCTCTACATCGTCGTCGCTCTTGAGAAATTCTGACGACTGGTGAACACATTATGTGACATTTGTGTTCCTGTTACTCACCCGGGGCAGGAGAGTTTCTGGTGGAGCATCTCGCACGATGCAGATTATGTTGAATCCGGAGTAGAGGGAGGACGGCGTCTGGGAACCTCTGACGGTGATCCGTAGGAAGCCCCCCCCGACGTATTCCCCCCCGACTTGTGGGAATACGCCAACGCACGATGGGAGAAGGTTTGCCTTAATGCCGGCTGAGCATGCTTATTGAGCTCGAGATGGGGTCAGCAGTGGCCAGCACTTTGCTTTGATGAGGCCACGTGATCCAGCTTGACAACTTTGTGGGCTGCACGGATATGGACAACTTTTGAGCATGTCATGAATGACCGTACCTTCATCATCCCGATCGCCGTCATTGCACGTTTGTTAACAAAACGATAGGACGAGGATGCAGCATTAGAGGTTTCTTTTCTTTTTTTACACTGCAAAACTCTGGATATTGAATACTTACATTACATATCATTAAGGTGACACTTTTATCCAAGCGACATACCGTGAGTGCGTCCGACCGCGAGTATGAACTCGGAACTACACGAGCAGGAAGTAACGTTTCTCAAGAAAGCCAGCCAGGTAAATGAGTGCCTTTAACCTGGCGACCAGGGAGATTAAATGTGATCCAGCTGTGTGACTAGTAATCCTGATCCGGGACCGGCCTTGTAGATGCCTTTAGTAGAGAGATTTGGGGCTCGCCGCAATTACGGGATTTACGGTAATATTTCACCCGTCGAACGGGGAAATGCCAAGAGATTGTTACGGTCTGGGCGGCGGCTAAAACTACTGACCGCGGTCTGACCATATTTATATGATCGAGGAGAAAATCCGGGTACGACGTGCTGATTAATGCATTTTCCTCCGGTGATGAACGTTTATTTCTAAACAATAATGTGAGTGATGTCCTCAGAACCAAGACAAAGAAATTTGCTGACCAAATTGTATGGGTTGTATTGCCCCTTTGAAGGTATTTCAACAAATTAAAAGGATTGGGATGGACTATAATCTGTCACAAATAACACTAGAAAAACATAAAAACAACATCACACAAAGGCAACATCTGAGCACAAGATGGCATACAGTAGTTGTAATACAGGGTCAATGATTTTCTTTTTTATCATGCTTTTATAAATGTTATTCTAAGCCAACTTCAGGAAATTGAGATCAAGATTAGAGTTTCTAGTGGAGTACCCTGACATTTTGCAGAAATACTTGTGGCACCCAGCTGCCACAGAGTCCTCAAGCCATAAGTATTTAAATATGATTAATGAGGAATACAACTTTTAACCCATATACAATATGCATCTATTTTGAAATGGATCAGTGGGGGTCAGTTTATGACCTCTAGACCTCCGTGTTTTTTTATCCTGTTCTCATGGCTGCTTGTTAATCACATGGTTAGTGTGGGGTTAAGATTTACTGCACTGAAAACACTGACAACATTTCCTTTTTAAATCCTATTATAAATCACTGTGCCTTCTGTTGTTCACAAGCAAAGAGAGAGAGAGTTTCAGTAATAATTGTCTATATTTTGTAAGTATTATTCAAGTTCCAAGGTAGATAGGATGGCATAATTGTAATTCTTTTTTTGTTATTCAATTGAGATTAACAATACATTTGTGTTGTTTCTGTTTGCAAGAACAATTAATGTCAATTGCATGTTCTGTGCCTGTATGACGTAAGCCCACCACTGCACACACACCTGCCTGAAATTGTTTTTACATTTATATGAGATTAAAGTCAAGTTTGTATTGTTCATCTCTTTTATCCTAAATTGCTTATTTTAATTCTACGAAACCATGAATGGAGAGAATGGAGCCTAAAATAACTTCATAATTAAACTTTCCTTATTTTATTATTCAATTCAATTCAGTTTATTTTGTATAGCCCAATATCACAAATTACAAATTTGCCTCAGAGGGCTTTACAATCTGTACACATACGACATCCCTGTCCCAGGACCTCACATCGGAAATTATTATTCTGTATGAAATTTTTAAAAGTAGTAATATTATCTATTATAGTGGAGCCTGGAGTGTCTAGTTTAAATATGGAGGAGATAGAGTTGAAACCTTGCGCTCCATAGGGTTTAATAGAGTTCCCATCTCCACAAGTGAAAAAGCTGTATATTTTTTGCATTGTTACAATAACATTTCTGCATATTAAAATGAAAAAAAATAACATTTTACTTGCTTTACACATTTCACTTTACTGCACCACCTAAATTGTTTTTAATAAAGTGATGGCATGAACTGTGCCAACATCATATATTACTTTCAATTTCTTGTAAAATTCTATGACAACTTTGTATTTAAAAGCCTCAAGGCTATTATATTTTGATATTCCTATTGCTTTGAGTTGTAGGGTGATGTTAGCATTATTTGTGCAAATCTAAACTAAATCCAAGCAATACCCCCAACACATGGTTGTATTCAATGTATTGATCATTTCTGTAACATTTTGCTGTATTACATAGTTTTGTTACAACCATCATCATCAAAATTCTGAAAAAATTATTGGTTCTTTTCTACCTCAAGTTGGGATATATAAACAATGAAAGCCCTTTTGAGGATCTGTGCCTGTGCTAATAACGGTGTCAGCATTAGCAGCTGCACTATGCTTTGATTAAATGAATGGATTTCACACATGGGTTTGATTGTGCTTTTAATCTGGATTATCCAATCAATCAATTTGTTTTTCCTAAATGCAGCGTATATGTTATTCTGTATTGCTTGAATGTTTCAGTTCCCTTGTATGTAAACGCATACAATGTCTGTTTGGCCGAGCTCTCGTAGTGTATTGATGGTGTAATGTCCTCTACACTACATGGACCACCAGCGTTGTGGAGTCACTATCTGTTCAAACACTGTGTTGCACTACATGAACACTGGACTGCAATCCACATTTATCTATCAATAAAATGTTTATTTGCAATGTCTGATTGTACATTAACATGAGATATGCTTACAAAAGTATTAAACACATTTTCCAGCCATCTTTTCCTTCTTCCATTCTCTCTTGTGTCCTTTTCTTCCTGCCTCTTTTCAACTGATTTAAACATTTTTAAAAACCTAAACGGTGTTCTTCTTTACTCTGCTGACCTTTGTTTACCTCATACTGGATGTGTGACTGTAATCTGTAGTTAAGGGTTACCCCGCTGTGGTATTACTGTGCCTGCCTGCCTTTATTTTATTTTATTTATTACTACATCTCCGACCACTATGGACCACAGCTAGAATGCAAAATGTCAACTTTAAAAGTCTCTCAACACCTTGGCAAAAGTATTTAAACAAAATAACTTGCAACTTGTTGCTATTTATAAATGTCTGGCCAATCTATACTTTCTATCCATTTACAGATTTCAGTCTGATAAAAATAACTTAAAATTGTAATAATCCAAGTCCAACAGGGTATTTGTGTGCGCATTTGGCTGTAGTGGCTTAGGATTTTGTATGGCTGTTAGAAATTAATACTTTGGCAACTGCACAAAATTACATGTTGATCTTGAATCTCCTGAGCTACTTTCAGACCAGATCAGAGCAGAATATAGCAAAAAAATGTTGATCCCCCAACACAAGCCAATCCAGTTATGAGGACAGTTTTGATCCCGCCCTCAACACTAAACTCAAATCAGATAGTCCCCCCCCCAAAAAAAAATATCTGTAACTACTATGTCACTGTACATGTGTACGTACGTGTGTGTGCGTGTGTGTGTGTGTGTGTGTGCGTGTGTCTGCGTGTGTGCGTGTGTGTGTGCGTGTGTGTCTCTTGGGGGTGAACCAGAAGCCAACGCAGAGTTTCTGCCTTCATGACTCTGCTTAAGCTTTCCAGTTACCGTATGTTCACTGAGGGAAATGAATGTGATTATCAAAGCTGTTCTCTCACTAATGTGACGTAACGTTTCATCGGAAAATAAATCTGAAAAATGTTGAGCCCCTTTTTGGAAACATTCCAAACATTTATTGAATGCATCTAAACCGTCTACGTCAAACAAAAGCTCCCTAAGGGAAACGAATGGCTGGATTTCTCAGATTGTCTTTAGTGGTTTGAATCTAAATTGATTGCATTCAACCACTGAACCACTTCAGTAGTGTTATCTGACATGTGTATATATCATAGACCATTGCACTTGTCAGAGCTCTCCTAATAAGGCTTGATTCACCACCAAACAGTAGTTTCACTGACCATGAAAAAGTCTCATCAGAATCCCAAAATATCTCATCAAAAGAGAGATGTTCTGGATTGACAAGTGTTACTCGTCCTAACAGGCTTTAAGTATACAGCTTTACTTTGAGGCCAATCTTAAAGTTGTGTTTCAACCTTGATTAATAATACCAGTCTTATTGAGCACAGTGGTGGTCTGTGTCTTTAATCCCAAAGCATAACCAAACTGGGACTCGGCATGCCATAGTGTTTGGATGGTTGTTTGTTTTTAGTTTTGAATATAGTTTTGTGTTGTTTTTCTATGGTTTTATTTTGTGGGTATTTGTTTCCGGCGTTTTGGTGATTAGGATAAGGGCATGAAATGTAATTTCCCATTTTTATGGATGAATATATTGAATCTTTGAATATTTGTGGTTGTCTTCTTGTACTTCTGTCTGGTGTACAAGGTTAACTTGTTACGGTTACGAGAACTGGGTCTTTGACTGCATCATCAGGTGTACGATGTGAGCAGATAAACAAAGAATCTCCACAAGATACTCCATCGATAGTCTAATGTGGACATTGTTACACTGTATAAATAAATAAAGTTGTATAAAAGGAAAGTTGTCCTTTGACCGTTTTTTCGTGAACATTTATAGGGTTATGAGGACATCTACTGTCTGAATGAGGACATGACACCTAAAGAGAAAACCAACAGGGAAATAATGTTGATTGATTCAAGCAACTTTACTGAAACCCAAGATGCCAACACACATCTCTGGTTAATAAATTAGTGAACACATTATTTCCTTGACAAGTAGTTTTACTTTCTCCAACATGATCACATTAGTAGAGTCAATCACCATCAAATCAACGCTGATTTTATTCTCTATTCAGACAGAATCAAATATTTAGGGTGGGGGTGGGGGGTATGTGCAGTAGGGTCCTTTTCCGTTTACAAGAGTTCTTTGACCAATTTATTCTTCCTCCACTAGATGTCAATACTGCTCTTTCTAATAATTAATCTGAAACCAACTTTAAAATAAAAAGTGTCATTAGTTTAACTTACTCTTATAACATTTAGAAGCAGCTGAAACAACAAAAGACCGACAAAACACACACAAAATAGAAATAATCACTCAGTTTCCAAAGCAATGTTCCTGTTGTAAAAATGTTAGTCTAACAATGTTAGATAGATACTTTATTAATCCCCAAGGGGAAATTTGTTATCATAGTAGCGCCCAACACGTTACAGACACCAAATGGAATAGACTAAATAAACTCCACTAAATAAAAAATTATATATATATATATATGTATATATAAAATATATATACACACAATATAATACAAAATAACTGTGCAGTGTGTATTAAGGAAATTCAAATTAAATTAAATGTAAACAGAGTGTGCAAAATGTGCAAAATATGTAAAATATATATAATAGAATATGAATAACTGTGCAGTGTGTATTTAAGGACATTAATGTGCAGTGTGTATTTAAGGACATTATGTTCTAAAAACATCAGAGAAAACATCTGACTCTAATATGAGAAAAACATATCTAAAGACGTTGATTTGCATTCGTAAACAAATTATTTATCCCCAATAGTAGGTTGCTGAGTTCATATTGCTGACAGCTGCTTAGGCTTTTTTGAACCAGGAGATGGCGCTGTCAAGCTATATCAAAACCCCCAGATCACGTTCTCGTTTTGGTTAAAGGATATCTTGAAGTTGATATATGATAGTAGGAGTATGTCTATATATCTTCAGATGTAATACATTATAGGGTGAACGTTTACAAACAGAAAAGTAACAGGAAGTTGGCGGTAAGGGACAATAATATAAAGAAATATAGCGTTTACGTTGAAATCCTGTCAGTTGTACATGAAGACTTATTTTGAATCAGGGATGCAGTGCTTTGCTCATTTACACCCTCAGCAATGGGGATGCGGGCCTTGAACCTAAACTTACTTCGACTCGCTGCTGTCCGGAAAAAAAACCTTTACAAACTAAATGCAACGAGAGGTTGTATTAGAAAGGAAATGGACGATTCAAAAGATTACATTTCATTTTCATTATTTAAACCTCAGCCGCATCTTCTGGGGAGCTGTCCACTGGATAGTGGTGCTGAATCACTTGTATTCTTATCAAGAAACGCTCGCTTATCTTTGTGTTGCTTCTGAGCTCCAGTTGTATAACTACATGTTTCCTTATGTTATTGAGTGGCATTGCCAGAATTTTAGCGATGTATACTTTTATTAAATACAATAATCAAATTCCACTTAACTTAAAATTGAGGAGGTTAAATATAACATATTGGAGGCAAGAACCATTGGCTCTGTCTTAAACCAATTTACCGGACGGCAATGCGCAGTTGAGATTTTTTAATTAGCATAAAATATCTTTTGGAGAGCAGCAGGACATGTGCGTCACAGCCATCGGCGAAGATGGGAGTGGGGAGGGGGGCACCTATGGGAGTCAACAAACTGCAGTGTGGATTCCTTCCACGGCCGACAAAACCAGTCCGGTTCATGTTATATGATGACTTGGCTCACAGCGTTACAGGTGACTGGAGACAGTTGGAAGCGTCTGGGAGTCGAAGGGGCGCAGAAGACGGACCTAAAACAGCAAGTGTGCTTATGGAGCCGGCAGTGTGAGCTGTAGTGAATCCCCAACCTGTGAGTGCTTCCCGGGACCAGCGCGTCACCTGTATGACGGGGTATGAGACAATGAAGCAACTAGGGACCACGGGGATAAAACGAGTCCAAGTCACGGGAGTGGAAAAGCGCGTGCGATGACGGAAGGCGCAAGGGATAGAGCAGAAGAAAAGCAGAGGGAAGTTATCTAGCTCATTAGTAGGGCTCCCGGTGCTTGGAAAAAAAAAAACTAAATTAGAGACAGAACAGATGTGCCAGGAGTGCGTAATTCTATAAACAAATCAACACGGGGAAGCCGATTTTCTTTCTCAAAAGGCAAGGCTTGAAACAGAAAGGGAGCTAATCATGGAGCCGGAGGGGACCACAGAGGGACAAACTACTAATTTCGCACAATCTGCCGCCACCAAACTGTGCCAGATGGGCGAAAGAACTAAACAACTGGGCAATGTGATCCAAAACCCAGAACGGCAGAAACGGATTATTCTAGTAATAGTCTGTACAGCACTTTTGTTGGACAACATGCTTTACATGGTCATTGTGCCAATCATACCCGATTACCTCGAAGAGCTACAGAAAGCAGCGGATCATGCCGAAGCTGTTGCACCGCACTCCAACTTCACTAACAGCACCATCCACAAAACAACCAAGGGGAACTTCGACCTGCAGATAGGTGTTCTGTTTGCCTCCAAAGCCATCCTGCAGCTCCTGGTGAACCCGATAAGTGGCACGTTCATAGACAGGGTCGGGTATGATATTCCACTCTTCATTGGTCTCAATGTCATGTTTCTGTCCACCCTGACTTTTGCCTTTGCTGAAAATTACGCGACTCTGTTCCTGGCGCGCAGCATGCAGGGCTTCGGCTCGGCTTTCGCGGACACCGCGGGGCTCGCTCTGATTGCAGACAGGTACACAGAGGAGAAAGCGAGGACCAAAGCGCTGGTATTGCCTTGGCTTTCATCTCTTTTGGAAGTCTTGTGGCGCCCCCCTTTGGAGGGGTCCTTTACCAGTTCGCAGGGAAGCGGGTGCCCTTCCTAATTCTCGCCTGTATCTGCCTCCTCGATGGTATATTGTGCCTAACTGTGCTGAAACCCTTTTCTAACCGAGAAAGAGAAAACATGCCAGTGGGCACCCCCATGTATAAACTGATGATTGATCCTTATATAGCTGTAGTGGCTGGTGCTTTAACAATTTGTAACATCCCTCTCGCCTTTCTTGAACCAACTATCGCCAACTGGATGGAGGAAAACATGCATGCCAGCCAGTGGGAGATCGGCATGACATGGTTCCCTGCCTTCTTCCCTCATGTTTTAGGTGTATATCTCACTGTCAAATTAGCAGCCAAGTACCCTCATCTTCAGTGGTTTTACGGGGCTATAGGTATGGTGTTTATAGGCGCAAGCTCCTGTACAGTGCCAGCGTGTAAAAACTTTGGGCAGCTCATGATCCCGCTGTGCGGAATCTGCTTTGGCATCGCCTTCGTGGACACGGCGCTCCTGCCAACCCTGGCTTTACTGGTGGATGTGCGACATGTGTCAGTGTATGGCAGTGTGTACGCCATCGCAGATATCTCTTACTGCGTGGCCTATGCCATAGGACCAGTGGCGGCGGGACAAATAGTGCACGACCTGGGCTTTGTCCAGCTAAACTTGGGCATGGGCCTCGCCAATGTGGCTTTACGCACCGGCGCCTCCTTCTGCTGAAGAACGTGACACAGATGAAGCCTTCGTTCTCCGAGAGAAATATGCTGCTGGAGGATGGCCCAACAGGACTGTATGATACGATTAAGATGGAGCAACGAGAGAAGAAAAGAAAGGGTTTGTGTACAACACTAGACGAGAATGGCATTGAAACATTTGCACAACGGTCGTATTCTGAAGAGGAATCCTCAGGAGGAGAGTATGCGTAAATGTCCCTTAGCAGAGTGTTAAAGTATAAGTGCCCATATATTGAATTGTGTGCATCTCTTCCGATCCAATCAATTGCATAACACGATTAGGATTGTGTAAAGATATTAATTATGTACAGCTTCTGGTGAGAATTCTTTCGGGTATTGTCAAATGAAGTAGCTTCAAGCTTTTGCAGTAGAAAGGCCCTCGCCGGACTTTGTTCATCTTAAAGTGAGAATATTGTGAAAGAATTGTTGAGATAAATGTTTATTCAATAACAGTGTTTATGACTGTATCAGAAACTGACTCATATTCAGGGATTGTGTGTAAATGTATTTGAACAAACGAACAATTATAATGTATGCGTCTTTCAATGTAATCTGTAATCATTTTGCCGGAGTTGTGCTGCTAAACTCGATATGCAATACTGTGTCACACGACGGTTTTAGAAAGATACAACGATGGAAATTAACTGAAATCTTCGTCTTGGTGTCTGAATATTTTTTTTTTGATTTTGGATGATGGAATGCATAGCCTCGTTGTGTGATCTACGACTGTACATACATGTATATTCATGTAAATAATTAAATCAATATTATGTGAACGACAGTGTTTATGGAAATTATTTATTTAGGCAATTCATTTCATAACTTACACTTCATTACACTTATTGAGGTATATATGACACATTTAATTCCCTCTACATGTGAACATGATTACGATAATATGATGTTACTTTATAAATTACGATTATATTTATAATGCATACGTCGTTTTCACTTTGGACGTTTGCATTTGTTCGCGAATTAATTGAACAATCGAATATTAAATATATGTTACGGCCTAAACTGAGGTTGTGATGCTTATACACAGTAATCTATCCTATATATATATATGTACATAAGGCAACTTGTCATAAAAAATAATGGTTTTGGAACTATAATAATTTAAGATCCTGAAGTTGATATTGTGTGTAAAATCCTCAGTTTGTCAAAGCAATGGTTCAGAATGCAAATCGTTGCACATCATTTTAAATACACAACGTCAATTAAATGAGTCGAATGCAGTTCGGTGTAATCAATGTGCCCAAACTGGACTGAAAGTGTTGAGAATCCAGAAAGCAAAGGAGAAAGTTCATGCATGACATCCAAAGTGCTGCACAGCGTGTGAGCATCTCAGGCGTTCAGTTCGTGTGTAAATAAGGTGGAGTGAAAAGATGAGGTGCCAAATAAACTTCTCGACGAATAGCAGGACTTATGGGAGGAGCCTGGCAGCCAAGAGAGTGAGGTACCCTCTCAGCATCTCTCCTGAGCCAGCGAGGGAGATGCACTCTTTCCACGTTGGAGATTGAAAGATGCTCAAATTCAAAAAAGGATCAACGTAGTGACATTTAAAAGAAATTCCACCAGAAATGGATTCAAGTCTAGACGGATAAACATAAACTCCTTGTTCGAGCCCCAGGACGAGTGAGACTGGTCTTTTTTTTCTGGTGAGTAGAACATTTCTATTTTTAAGTGATGGCAAATTTGATAAATGTACCCTATTATCATAGTGTTATTTATGACAGCTTGTTAACATCAAATACGCAAGTTTGCTAAACAATTTTGAAAAAGATGTGAACGTCTTCCAAAGTGTGCATTCTTTTATTGTTTTAGGAGTGACAATTGTATTTATTGAGTATGGTACTTTTGTCTGAAATATTCCTACAGTAGTGCAATGTCTAAAGACAACTGCTCTTAGACCGTCATAGTGATATTATAAAGCGACTTGCATGATCTTAATACTGATAACATTGTATTTGTGGACGCAGAGTCTCAAAGGCAGCGCCAACATGCCAGTTCTGGAACAAGAGCCCGCCAAAGGTTTAGGAAGCAAAGATGTAATTATAAACTTGACTTATATCTACCGTATATATGAATATATAGTCTGTTTCATTATAGAATATGCATGATATGAATAATGTATTACAAACAATAAGGAACATATAATATATAATTACATTAAAGAACACTAATAAGCATTAGAGATCAAATTGACTTTTATTATATTTTTTTAAATAATGTACATACTTTGGCACTTAAATTAAATATTCTTTTTCTGAGTCAAGTGAACAATTTACAACTTTGGCAAGCAGCTATTCTCAACAAGTACAACTAAACATGTTTATTTGACATGCTGCTCAGGGTCTTCCTAAGCTGCCCCTCCCCGCTCTGAAAGACACACTGGACGTGTACTTGAGGTGTATGGAGCACCTGCTCACAGAGGAACAGTTCAACAAGACCCAACATGTGGTGGAGCAGTTTGGAGCACCTGGAGGAGTGGGGGAGCTACTCCAGAGCAAACTCATGGAGAGGAGGGACACCACGGCAAACTGGGTGAATAACATCATCATGTCACACAATTAAACCGTTTTAAAAAGGCTGACTAGTTTTGTTTCTTTAATCGAATCCCTCTACGTCTGACTGTAGGTGTACGAGTATTGGCTGAATGAAATGTACCTCAACAACAGACTGGCTCTGCCCGTCAACTCCAGTCCTGTGATGGTCTTCCCACAGCAGCACTTCAAGGCTCCCATCGACTCTTTAAGGTATGAGTCAAAGTACGGAGAGAAATGAGTCATGAGAGAAACCTCACAGGACAGATCACAGGTCATTGTCACCCAGTTCCCTTGTTGGCCGTCCTCTACAACAGAAACTGTGAAGGAAAGGAGCTGACATTGCCATGCATTATTAAAAAAAGTAACCACTTGACAGGCCATTTTTGTTTATTAAAGACATGAGAAATTAGACTGGTTTTGATTGATTATTGCAAATTGAACACTTCCATGCGACCCATTGACAGATAGGGTCATTACCCAGAACACCTTGAGGGCTGTGAGGCCAGTGCAGGCTACTGGTGGCACGGCTAACAGACAATGAAGGCTGTGGTTTGGTTAACGTGGTATTGATCTGAGACTGGCTCCTTAACCAGATGATTTACATAAAGCATTATACTGTTAAGCGTAATACAGCGAAGTACAGAGAGTGTGAAAAGGAGAGGCCAAGTACAACATGCGTGTGTGGGTGTGTTTTGGGAAGTGTTTTATCATTTAAAAGTTTTTCTTTCCTAGGTTTGCTGCTCACTTAATTTCTGGGGCTTTGGAGTACAAGACTCTTCTTGATTCGTAAGTTACTTTCCAATAAGAGGTCAAATGAACATGTTATTCATATGTGACTAAAATGCCTGACAAAGTAATGTTTGTAGACGTGCCCTGCCTGTGGACTGTGCTCGGGGCCAGCTGGCTGGAACTCCCCTTTGTATGGAGCAGTACTATCGCCTCTTCACTTCCTACCGCCTACCGGGGCCTGAGAGGGACACACTCGTGGCCCAGCAGAGTAGCGTGATGCCAGAGCCTGAACACATCATTGTGGCTTGTAAAAACCAGGTCAGACACAGTGAAAAAACTAATCCAAAGTTGTCATAGACTAGTTTGTCAAAGTTTAACAATTACTAATTGTAATAATCATCCTTTCAGTCTCTGATACCCTTCAACATCCTACCATATTTTAGAAACAATTCTCCTGCATTATGGATTCCCAGCTAATATTGAAATAAGACCTGAGGGACAAGTGCACTGAAACATCTTGTGTCCAATCTGAATCTCTGTCCAGTTCTTTGTGCTGGATGTGGTTATCAACTTCCGCCGACTGAATGAAAGAGACCTGCTGACTCAGCTGGATAAGATCGCCAGGATGGCTGACAGCGAAGAAGAACTGCTCCCACCTATTGGTCTCCTCACTTCAGATGGACGGGCAGAGTGGGCAGAGTCCCGCAGTGTGCTAATGAGAGGTACGAGTCAGGTGGATCTCAGTGTTTCCAAGGCTATTTTCCAAAACAACCTTTTTTTCCCTGTGTATGCTCCAGAGTCTACGAACAGGGACTCTCTGGACATGATAGAACGCTGTCTGTGTCTGCTGTGTCTGGATGATGCCAGTGGGCTGGCGCTCAATGACACAACACAAGCCATGTTGATGCTGCACGGCGGAGGAGTGGCCAAGAATGGTGGCAATCGCTGGTACGACAAGCCAATGCAGGTTAGTGAGCACAGGCTACTTTTAATGTTGGCCCCCTTAACTTGTTGCACACTGTCCCATAATGTTTTAAAGAACGGGTTCAACAGTTACAGAAGAAGAAGAAAAAGAAGCGAGGAATGTATGTGAATGAGGGATTAAGGGATCCTCAATTAATGCTGTAAATAACTGAACATATTCATGTTCCTATCTCACAGTGCCAGTGAAGGTAATTAGCCAATCCCAATGCCAAATTAACAATTTACATTGAAAGAAATCCTGACATTGGATTACAAGCCGTCAGCCTGAGACATTAGCATACACTTTGATGGAGATGTTTTGATAAATTGGAGGCTTCCCTTTTAAATGATGTCTTCACTGCAGATTAATTGAATATTAGGTATTGCAGTCTGGTTAAATGAGAAAATCCCACTGACAATAGCATGACTGTGTCAGTTTGTTGTAGGAGCTGACGGCTGCTGCGGAGTCGTGTGTGAACACTCTCCATTTGAAGGAATTGTCCTTGTGCAGTGCACAGAATATCTGCTCAAATACATGTAAGAAATGAAATGTGAAATGAGTGTGTGATATGATTAGAAAACTCAAATAAGACTCCTAAAGAAAACACGCCAAATGATATAATATACTCATGTGACATTAGGATTGGCAGCCCATCAAAGCTGGTCAGGGCTGCAAGTGTGAGCGAGCTGCCTGCACCACGCAGGCTCCGCTGGAAATGTACTCCAGAGATTCACAAACTCCTCGCCTCTTCTGCAGACAAACTACAGAGGTGTGGGCTTACTCCGGTGGTTGTACAATCAAATACATGAATAGATGCTTTCAGCTTTTACTGGACCAGGATGTATCCTTATTTGCTCAGACAGGTGAAAAATCTGGACATGAATGTCCACAAATTCTGCGATTACGGGAAAGAGTTCATCAAGAAGCAGAAAATGAGTCCCGATGCCTACATCCAGGTTGCTCTTCAGTTAGCCTACTACCGGTAAGAAGAGATGATTACAACAGGGCTGATTCTCATACGACACATTAACCCAGAGCACCAAGCTACAAGGCGTTGTCTTTGTGTGTTTCTCCAGATGTCACGGCAGACCGGTGTCAACCTATGAGAGTGCTTCTATTCGGCGTTTTCAGGAGGGCAGGGTCGACAATATCCGCTCAGCCACACCAGAAGCTCTGGCCTTTGTCAAAGCAATGACTGATGGGAAACTGAGCACAAACGTAAGATGTTATACTCAAACTGTCCAATTTAAATAAGATTGTCAGTTGTCTTTAGCTACAATGTCATTGGATGTTCTACTTCAGTCAGTGTTGATGAACTCCACCATGATAACTATGCTTACTGGGATGGAATAATCTAGTATTTGACTCATTTGTTTACATCTCCAGGATGCGGAGAAGATGGAGATGTTACGAAGTGCCATAACCGCACAAACAAAGTATACTATTCGGGTAACTATTCTCTAACCTCAAACAGATTTCTATGACAACATTGACTTTACTTGCCAAAGAAAACACCATAACACATGAATTAATTCTCCTTTTCAGGCCATTACAGGGATGGGAATCGACAATCACTTACTGGGACTAAGTAAGATTGCACATGAACTGAAGATGGAGACGCCAGAAATATTCAAAGACGAAGCCCATCTCATCAGTAATCAGTTCATCCTCTCTACAAGTCAGGTATTGTCATCTGACATTAAAACATTAGACTGAAGCTATATTGAATCAAAAATGTCTTAAAGAGGCATTCTACACATGAAGTTTCAGTCGGAAGATATAACATCAGTGTTTTTTCGGCTTGTGCTTGAGATGTAAAATGTGTTACAGAAAGACTGAGCTACAAACACACTAGTTAAATTGTCAATAGATCTGTACTGAAGTATTCGCTCTTCCCTCAGGTTCCTACTACTGTTGAGATGTTCTGCAGCTACGGGCCGGTGGTTACAAACGGATATGGAGCGTGCTACAACCCCCAGTCGGACCACATTATCTTCTCAGTGTCCAGTTTCCGCGAGAGCTCGCAGACATGTTCAGCAGACTTTGTCAAGAGTCTGGTTCAGGGACTCCTGGACATGAGGGACCTCTGCAATAAATGTAATCACGGCTCCAATCCGACGCAGCAAACACAGGGTCAGACACTTGAGACGCATACGCAAACAGACACAAACTGGCCAAACAAAACCCCTCAGAGACCAAATGACCTGACCAAGAATCAGCAAACAGTGCCACAGGTTCTGCTGAAGACACCAGACCAGACTAAAGTGGAGGCTCAGACCCAGACCTCTTCACAGGAAGAGGCACAGGCGTTGAAGAAAGGGAAAAAAGCATAGGGAACTGTCAGTGCCAGTGAAAAAAGTGGTGATGTGATTTTAAATGTATTTCTGTGCTGTCAAAATACGCACTCTAACTGTGAAACAAAATGTTACGTAAACCTGTGTTGTTGTATACTGTACAATGTATGACGTGCTGATCTTCTAATTTATTTATTCTTAGAGAATATTAGAGGTGTTTGGTTATTATAGAGGACATTTTCTGTTGTCACATACAAGAATATCCAACATACAGCACTAATTCAAACGTCTGTCAAAATCTGCAGGTAAAAGAGAATCAAGCTGAGCTTTTGATTGTTGTTTTGCACTTAACTGATGAATCAGCCAAAGAAAAGAGTACCTTTATTTTTTGGGATGAGGAACAGTAGTTTGTCATCTCACTAAATGTCAACTGAGCATGCTGCTATCTAATGGTTTTCTGAAGATTAACTGGTTCAAACTAGAATCGTCTATGCAGTTTCCATTTTTGTCGTCTATAAATTGTGTCTAATGCACCAACAATACACGTGCTATAACTTATATGTCTATTTAACAACAAAAGTATCCTTTCATAAAATCATTAGATGTACTGACCAACATGCTATTTAGCTTATCAAAGAATGTTAAATGTGATACAAATTGTTTAATTGTAGATTTATGAAAAGAATATATCAATTAATTTATTTATTTTTGTATCAAATAATTTAATGTTACAAAGTGTAAATGTAGGTTTAAAAAGTAAATATATGAATCGTACTAACCAGAGGTTATCACTGTGCTAACGACTGTCCAATTGTATGTATGAAGTTCTGTTGAAGAATAAAACAATGAAACCATAAGGCTTATTGCTGTCCACAGAGTAGATGCATATCAATACCATGTTTGAGCAATAAATAATCTACTCTGATTTGAAGTTTACATACTTATTTTTTCTACAATGCACATTGATCAACATCTGCAAATGTGTCAAGATTATGGCAAATAAATAGATGTTCTTTTAAATATAAATATGTGAAATATGTTTAAAATAAATATGTGCAAACAAAGTAAAATCTGAATCTTGAATCTTACAGTATATTGACTTATCATAATTGGATACATTTAGTGTTCTACTAAAGAAGTATTAGATCACATAGCTTTAAAAAATATATATACTTTAAAGTTTTAGAGTTTTTTTACAAGTGTAGCAAAAGAATACCAGGACACATGTCAGAGAGGAGGTCATGTTAGCAACAGGTGTATTGTGTGTGACAGTTACACAGGTGAGGTGGCGATGCAATGACCTTATGAATCTAATGGAGTAGTAGAACTCAAGAACTCCCGCCTTCAGGGTCTTCTGGGTAAGTTTATTAGCTTGTCCAATTGGGATACCAAGATGTTGTGTCTTTTTTGACTGTTTAAGTGAGGTCAAACAGTGTTTGTCCAATATGTATATATATATATATATATATATATATATATATATATATATATATATATAACACTCATGTGCAACCCAGTAAGACAACAGTTACTTCGTATATAAATGCACTTATGATTATTTTGATTATTATTTTGATTGCTGCATGAATTCAAGTGTGCTGTTGGTGAGAGGTTCATCACTGCATTATTAGCTTATCTTGTAGGCTGGTCTTTTTTAGAGGGGGCATGTGTCAACCATTGCATATTCGAGGGCTATGTTTATTTAATTGTAATTCCTAAATTATGCTTATTATCACAAACTAACTGACACAGACAACCTGATTGTATAATTCCAGCATATGTTTACAGGTGGATTTCTGAGCAAATAATGAATATGCCATCTGTAGTCCATTGTGTTCACTTAACCAGATGACAACTTGGGAGGTGATCGTGTATGTACATGATGCCACTAACTGGTTTCTGCCAAACCGTGTCTGAACAACAGCTACTGTATGGCATAACAGTAAATGAAAACAATAGCACGGTAATATATATATATATATATATATATATATATATATAACTACAATTAAAGCAGAGTCATACAGCCTGCAACCTGACTCACACAGTCACACAGCAAAATCTATTTCAAGTCTGCTGACACAAGACTGGTCTGGTTTGGTCCAGACCAAGTAGCCTTCAGTAAGTCGCACAACATCTGAGTGTATTTGTAAAAAAAAGAGAAAAGAATGGATGAATTCTCGCTTTAAACCATTTTACACTGTCAAGCATCATCTGCAACCAAAAATCATGACAAAGCATCTTAATAAACTTAAATATATTTTATTGCATATTTTATTGCATATCTCTTAATGCCCACACCAATTTGTAGACATCTTTTTTTCAGTGAAAAACTAACACACATAATCCAAATTTGAAATAATGAAATATGTATAATGACATCTGTGCATGGCTTAGGATAATATCTCCCAGCTGAAAGTTAAAAAAAGTTAAGCTATAGTATAGCACAATAGCTAAACAGGAAACATAACATTTCTAAGCACAGTGGTAACTAATATTTATTCTGTTAAATACCTGGGGATTTTAATGTGACAGCCAAGCATCAATATTGTTCTGAAAGCATCCAAAGCGTTGCTGTATTTATGTGTGCGCATCCCTCAGCCTCCAAAGAGGAAGCCGAGCCTTATGTCCTCAAAAGAAAACATGGCTGCAAGTCGCTGCGCCAGCTGGCTCACGTCTCCTGGTGAAGTGAGGTGTGACAATAAATACTCACTCCTTCACTGATAGCTAAGGTAGCCAAAGCAAGTACAGGCACTAAACCTACTGATGTGTTCAATTTAAAAAACGTCTTCATACCTGCGATATGTATTTTACATTCATTGTTTAATTACACCAGTTGGTGTGCGTCTCATCGCTTCTGTTACTCATCTACAAAAATCAATACAAATACAAATCTATACTAGTATTAGATAATAGTATTCAGCATGGCAGCAATAGAGATATCAGTACGAAAGCTATCTAAATTGTGTGAATTTTATTAGGGGAATAAAGAGTGCACTGTTGCTACTTCACCACACAACGGTGACAATTATGTGACTTCTATCTGATGTTGGTGTTATGGTATAATGACAAAGGGTTATAGAGGGTGATTTGAGGCTCTACAAATAAACGACTTGATTTCACTTGACGTGGTCAGAGGACGACAATGTGTCGTTCTCTCCCATGTCACAGTGTTTGGGATACCCGCGAGGCCCCTAGGGAGACCAGTGCGTTACATTTTGCCCAGTTGTGCTTCACGATGCTTTTCACATCATCGTTGTTGCAGGTCGTAAAAGACCGACAGCTATTATTGATCGAGTCTTAACAATGATCGCTTACTAAATCTCAATAAACATAAATGTTGTGCCGTCTGATCCAGGAAGTCAGTTAGCGCTGTCGATGTTTCTTTCACATGATATTATTACGGGTTGAAACTATATTTACAACACAAAAAAAAACTATGCTCCAGATTGTCATAAAGCTTAAAGAGTTTTTAAATGTGACAATTTGCCACATCAAGACTTAATAAGTAGACCATAATGGTTAGCGATGAAACGGCACCTTCAGTCTGTTTCGGCTCTGGTTCTCAGTTACAAGTACTCATTTACAGGACCTCAGTTACACGTCCTCAGTTACAAGTCCTCAGTTACACGTCATCAGTTACACGTCCTCAGTTACAAGTCTTCAGTTACACGTCCTCAGTTACACGTCCTCAGTTACAAGTCCTCAGTTACACGTCATCAGTTACACGTCCTCAGTTACACGTCCTCAGTTACAAGTCCTCAGTTACACGTCCTCAGTTACACGTCCTCAGTTACAAGTCCTCAGTTACACGTCCTCAGTTACACGTCCTCAGTTACACGTCATCAGTTACAAGTCCTCAGTTACAAGTCCTCAATTACACGTCCTCAGTTACAAGTCCTCAGTTACACGTCCTCAGTTACAAGTCCTCAGTTACAAGTCTTCAGTTACATGTCCTCAGTTACACATCCTCAGTTACAAGTCCTCAATTACACATCCTCAGTTACACGTCCTCAGTTACAAGTCTTCAGTTACAAGTCCTCAGTTACAAGTCATCAGTTACATGTCCTCAGTTACACATCCTCAGTTACACGTCCTCAGTTACAAGTCCTCAGTTACACGTCCTCAGTTACACGTCCTCAGTTACACGTCCTCAGTTACACGTCCTCAGTTACACATCATCAGTTACACGTCCTCAGTTACACGTCCTCAGTTACAAGTCCTCAATTACACGTCCTCAGTTACAAGTCCTCAGTTACATGTCCTCAGTTACACGTCCTCAGTTACAGGTCCTCAGTTACACGTCCTCAGTTACAAGTCCTCAGTTACACATCATCAGTTACACGTCCTCAGTTACAAGTCCTCAGTTACACGTCCTCAGTTACACATCATCAGTTACACGTCCTCAGTTACAAGTCCTCAGTTACACGTCCTCAGTTACACATCCTCAGTTACACATCATCCGTTACACGTCCTCAGTTACAAGTCCTCAGTTACACGTCCTCAGTTACACATCATCAGTTACACGTCCTCAGTTACACGTCCTCAGTTACACATCATCAGTTACACGTCCTCAGTTACACGTCCTCAGTTACATGTCCTCAGTTACAAGTCCTTCCCATGGAAGGCGCTCAGGTTGAACGCTGTCTCCATGAACCTCTTCAGCTCATTGAGGTGGGTGGACTTGCTCCCTGTCGCTGGAGCAGCTGCAGGGTCCCGTCCTACATACCTGAAATAAAACATTGAAGGTTTGTCACCGGATCCTCAAGCCAAATGATTCCAATTCATGAACCGATCAGGTGGCAAGTGAACACAAACCCATACCAAACTGGCTTCCTGTTGGCCACCACTGTGAGGAGACGCGGTCGGACGTAATCATAGTAACCCATGTTCTTGTGCTCCTCCTGACACCAGACCAGCTCAGCGTTGGTATATTTCTCTGCCTCTGCTCTGACCAGGTCAAACGGGAATGGAGAGATCTGAGGGGGGAGGTCGAGGAATAAGTTGAAGAGGAAATTGTGACATTGTATCACACTTATTTCAAAATCCAGTGCATGCGCTGAGGGATTAAACACCTGTTCAAGTCTGATGATGGCGATGTCTCGCTCCATTTTGTGCTGTTTCCTCTCTCGAGCCAGTTCATAGTAGACTTTTCCAGTACAGAAAATCACCCTCTTCACTTGATCTGGGTTTTGACTCGCAAGGCCCTCGTCAGGAATCAACCTTTTAAATTTAGTGCCTGCAGACATTGCATATAATATGTTGCACCAATCCAGTCAACATTTATGAGACATTTTTACAACACATTTTACTGAGACAAAGTAACACTCCACCTTCTGCGAGCTCATCAAAGCTGGACCTTGAGTCAGGGTGCCTCAGCAGAGACTTTGGAGTGAAAATGATCAGCTGTGGAAAAAAAATTAAACGATTCCGTCAATGACAAACAACAGATTGATTCTGTCATCCATATCTTTTTTGGGCGCTTTGAAAAAAAAGTTTTAATCTCTTTTCACGCTAATTTGCTGCCACCATATAGCACGCAACATCAGTGTTGGGAAAACAAAATATTTCTTTAAAAATCAAGTAAATAAAATCCTTTGTGCTTAGTCGACCAAGTCCAGAGTTTTTCATAAGCACAAACAATATTATCCCCTATTGGGCCCCTCGCTAATTTGCTCAGGAAGTCATTTTCTCATGCTTCGCAAAGCATTGCATTTATGTGCAACAGGGGATCAGTTAAGACATTCACTGTGGCTGAAAACTGTGAGAATGAAAAAAGAGTTGTGCATATACACAAATGGAGAAATGCTTTATGCCCCAAAACTTTATCCCGAAACTAGCTCTACTTTAGAGGTTCAAATTACATATCGAGCCACATTTGTACTGCACCTAAATTAGTGGGTAAATACTATCAAGGGTTCTGCATCTTTCTGAAAACTGAGCTCCTTTTTTATATAGAATTATATCATGACATAGTAGTTTTGACAGTTTGTCTCTTAAGAAAAAGAAATGAAGAGATGTGAAATGGGCATAACCCCAGTTTGCGCCTGTTATGTTGTCATGTGAATTTTTGTTTTTGTTTGTGTCTGCAAGGAAATAAGGAATTGTCTTCTATGCATTAGCAAGTCTTGTCAGATGACCATCTGGACGTTTTACAGTAGTGGGCTTACTGGATGTGTGTGGCTTAGATGCAATCTATGCTGAATTTCAAATGTAAAATCAATAATTACAAAACAAGCACAAACTGGACACATAAAATATAGTAAAGACGATGTTACACTTTACCGGTTTTCTGAATGGTAGCAGAATCTGCCGCCTGAGCACATGACAGTAATTAGCAGGCGTGGAGCAGTTTACTACAATCCAGTTACAATCGTACAGCTGCTGGACCTCAAAATCTCCATTGAACTCCTTAAAAAAATTTAAAAAAATACAAAGGCTTTATAAAGGTTATTGATTCTGAAAACAGAAATTGTACTTAATGTAGAGTTGTGGAATTACAGAGTTGTCTTGTTGGTTTTAGCCATGTATTTTTCTCATAATTTGGCAGGAGATGCGGTGCATGACTGTATCAGTGTACTGTGCATGCACGCACGCACGCACACGCGCGCACACACACACACACACACACACACACACGCACACGACAGATCATGTTAATCCCTGTGTGTGCTCCATCTAATAGTTTGATCAAAATCACATTTGAAGATGAATCTTGTGAGCTTCTGCTGATGCAGCCCACTGCGGTTCCCTCCTTGAACGTTCACTCATACCAGCGCACCCTTGGGACGAGTTACTGCTGAACACCAACTCTTTGGAGGCCATAATGAAGAGACTTTTCAGCTCTAGAGAAATTGGCAATCCTCACTTAAGCAATTACTTAAGTGGTCATGCATCAGCATAGCCAATAAAACAGGAAGCTATTGGATAATAACTGCAGCACACTGTGTGGTGGCTTAGAGTGTTTGCATTAGGTAATTATGTTCCTCAAATTAGAGCCATAATGTAAATCGTACAAGTGAACATACAGGGAAATGATCGGGATCATCTTTGCTCATCTGCAGGAAACGTTCAGGTCGAGCTGATGAATGTTCTGGGCCCTGAAGAGAAGAACAGCGTATGACACATGATGACAAAATGGAAGAGGAATAACACTAAAACAGGTATTCCAAAAATATCCAAATTTATCTGTAAATACTACAGAAGGACATTGTACAAACTGCTTTATTTTCCCTTCTCACCATTCCCTCCATCCCATGTGGCAGCAGTAGGACAATACCATTGTTGCGGACCCACTTGGCCTGACCCGGGCTGATGAACTGGTCAATGATACACTGGGCTGTGTTGTGAAAGTCTCCAAACTGGGCCTCCCAGAGGATCAGAGCATTCGGACTCGCCATAGCGAAGCCAAGCTCAAAACCTGGAGTCACAGGGATCATTATATGGAGCTACAGAAAATGACTGATAAACTAAAGCATGCAATGTGGCTTACCCAGCACTCCATACTCTGATAAGGAGCTGTTGCAGACAGTGTAAGGAGCCTGGTCTGCCCACAGGTGATTCATGGGAACACAGATACGTTTGTCCACCTCTTGGTCATGCAGAACATGATGACGGTGACTGCAAAACATAAGAGAGGCAGAGACAGAAAGGTCTTAACCAGGCTTAAAGAAACAGGAATGAAGCCATGCTATTGGCTATGTGAGCTTGTACTTGGCTTGTGCTAACATGCTCACAATGAAAATGCTAACATGCTAATTGTCAGAAGTTATAATGTTTACAGTGTTAACCACACCGTCATTTGGATTTATACTTTGGGGACCGTGACAATCCATCCAATAGTTCATGAGATATTTCAGGCCATATTAAAGTGGACAGACATTATATTTGTTGGATATAAACAAAAACAATCACACAAATAAATGTAAGAGGCTGTGACACATTTTATAGAACACAGTTTTCAGCAGGGCTGAAATATATGATTATTTTTATAATTGATTCAATTATAAATTGACAACACATTATTTGTATTATTTTTTTACTTGATGATTAACACACAGTAAAATAATTTCTTTACAAGCTTCTTAACGCAAGAGATGCAGGGTGCACACACACACACACACACACACACACACACACACACACACACACACACACACACACACACAAAGGCTCTTCATGAAGACTGCCCTCCACTCCCCCCATCTTCAGTCAGTATGAGGCCCAACAGGAGTTGATGGGAGCAAAGAACCAAGCGTTAACAAACTCTAGCAGTCCGCTCGCTCCCAGTGCAAGAATCAGCCTTCCAAACCAGCACGATCAGACAATCACTTACACCCCTTTAACATCACTTTAATGACATCTACACACACACACACACACACACACACACACAATGCAAAAGGTTATGTAACGGTCATGCGGAAGAACTGCAGGAAATAACCAAAATATATTGATTATTATCTTGAACATGATATATTACCGCCTTGAAGACTAGATTTCATGATGTGGGTCCTATGAATAACATCACCCATAATTGTGGACTAATGAAGGCATATCATTTGATCCTTGATCCACATTCGTATATACACTTTCTGTTCAAGAAATCCGTTGATGAACAAACAAATTCAAGAGCATCCAGCATTAATTGAGATAACGCACATCATTTCACATTTCATTTTCTCGAACCGCTTGCATGCAATCCAGAGGACCCAAAAACCTCACGAGAATAAGGTTTTTCTCTGGGATTCCTTCATAAAGTGTGCCTCTCCTCTCTCCTTTCTTTCTGTCTTTCTTTCTTTCACATACACAAAAACACTCACACATTCTCTGCCTGGGGGCCCCATTAGTCAGGGAAAAGGGTGCATGGCGCACGCAACCCACCCAAACACGACGACAGAAGCCATTAGTGCACGTTGTTACGTACATCACAGAAACGAAAACAGACCCACTCAACTGTAACATGCCAATATGCTCAGCTGCTAAGAACTATGAAGGGAAACAGAGTAGTGGGGGATGAAAAAAAGTGTAGGTGGGGGAAAAAAGCAGGACGAGGTGGTAAAGAGGCTAAAGTATACCTGAAGTACAGTAAGAAAGAAAACAAATGACACAATGTGGACTCTCAACTGACACGGAAGAGGATTTAAATGAACAACAGGTGATACTGAGATGAAGGGCGGAGTCTTTGACTGCTGTCATTTTTGTCAGCCAGGCAAATTACCTTGCTGGAGGGGACAGCGGATGGGAAGTAGTTGATGTCAATAGTAAATGCGAGGAAGAGAAAAATCCCCATAGCCTCTGGTTAGTTAGTGTGATGTATGTTGCTGTGCGCTGAGAGAGAGGGGGATGAGGGGGGTGGTGTCAGTGAAGATGGGCTGGTGGAGAAATGATAGGGGACAGATGAGACAGGCACAGTGAAAGGGGGAGCTGGTTTTTCTCATGTGTCACTCGTCCCTCCGTAACATGACAACACGACGTGGGCTTCACAGTTCCCAGGAGACGGTGCTAATGTCTTCTGTCTGTCAGACCCTTTCCCCAATTAGTTAATTCACTATTTTTAGGTGACTGTTCTTTACCCTTAATGTCCGGTCAGACTCAACAAATGAGACAATTTTTGGGACAATATTAATTTACATAATTGTTAGGCTAGGTGGTTAGTATAAAACATAATCACAGTGTTATAAGATATAACGATCCAGTGTTGTACATTAAATACTTTTTTTTTAACGCTTCGTGAGTAAACAACTCTTGATTTTGGGCAACACAGTTTTCCCCAGTTTTTTTTTCATATTATTTTGCCATTTTTGCCTTTATTTGAAAGAGGACAGTGTAACAATGGGGGAGAGAGTGGGGGAGGGGTGGAGGGGGGTTGTGACATGCAACAAAGGTCCCAAGGCCAGAATCAAAATGACAATGCAATTAAATTACAGCATGCGCTTTAACCATTCAGGCTACCAATGCGCTCCAGACAACACATTTGTGGAATTACAAAAAGATAATTCAATTTCATCTCGATATAATTTTGGTCTAAGTTTGTTTAGCACCAATTAGCAACACGTCTTGTAAGGAAAGACAGAGCTAATTTGTGACCTATTAAGGGAGTTCATTCAGCGAGTGAAGAGACTTCATGAGGACTCTCAAGCTATAAAAACAGATAAAATCAATGAACCTAAAATGCTCTGTTTATTCACTGACTACACTCACTTATTACTATACTGTGGTGGCAGAGAGGGCTCTTCCTGGTGTGGGAGCATTGACGCAAGAAGGCATGGATGTTTAAAAAAAAAAAAGATTCATATAGATCCTTGTAGAGGTAACATTGATTTCTCATTTGGGTTGACATGGACTCACCTAAAGGTGCCTCGCTCTACATCCTGCCCGCTGAGTCGTACATGAATGCCATCTTTGAGAAGGGAACCAAAGGCCATGTACTCTCCTAGAGCCCAGTCCATCTGTCGATTCTTCACCAGGTCAGCTCGACCACGCAGGATACGAGACAAACCTAGAGAACACACACACACACACACACACACACACACACACACAAACACACACACACACGCACACACACACGCACACACACACACACACACAAACACACACGCACACACACACAAACACACACACACACGCACACAGACAGACACACAGACACACAGACAAAAATGAAACCAAGTGATTTCTTCGGAGGGCAATGGGGAAGCGAGTGTAAAATGCAATGGACTGACGCACTGTGTTGTAAATAACATTAAAAACCCTTGTGGCAGTCTTAATTGTTATAGCCTGCGCCAAATCAGCTGTGCAGGCTCAACACCTGCTGTTAGGAAATGATGTGTTTACAGGTGAACTGCTTTAACAGACTTAATATCATCGCTGCAGACAACAAATGAAGTAATCATGGCACTGAGGTTGAAGTGTTTTAAGGATCTTGGTCCTTCAGCATCATGTATCTCGTATCCTGCAGTAATATGTGCTCTTCTTTCATTGAGAAGCTTTCTAGCACAGCATATCAGTAGGACGACTGTCATCAGATATTTCTGTCCACTCTATTCTCCAGCACACAGCTACTAAACTCACCAGGATGGATCTTAAAGTCTTCCAGAGGCACTGAGCTGGCTGTCTGGCCAATATGCTGCAGGACCACCTCATCCAGTCCTGTGGGGACACAGCTCATGCTCCTGGGCTCTCCCTCAGCCGTGAAGAAATCTACAGAGAGAGAGAGAGAGAGAGAGAGAGAGAGAGAGAGAGAGAGAGAGAGAGAGAGAGAGCTTCAGCACAAACAGAAAGAAGAGTCAATCAAAAATATTATTTTTCTTAACTTGAATTACAAAGGAACAATGTACTTGGCCAGGGGGAGTCGAGCCAGTGTCGAATGTTTAAAATCTTTTCATCCTTGGAGCTTGTGTATGCCTCCTCACATATCTTGTCATATTTGGCAACTTCCTCCTGCAACCAATGCCAAACGCCACAAATTAACTGATGCACAGTTTAATTACTACAATTAAAGGACTACAGCTAACCAACACTGTGTGTAAATGTGACGCAGTGGAAGAGAACAAGAAAGAGAGAAATATTAGGAGGAGAGAAGTCTCCACTGGCAGTAATGGTTATACCTTGTAATATTACAGATGAGTCCAAACAGCAGGCCACACAACAGAAAACAATGTCCATCAAAAGCCAGGAAGTATTTCTCTGACATCGGGATATAAAAAATAAAAAAATGTCAGAATGGATGTTACGATCAAAGATTCTGTTTTGGATGAAGAGCCTGAACAATTCCATTGAATGGCGCAAGAAACTGAGGTGTACTTCAACTTCATTGAGCAATATATTCTCTATGTGAGGCTCTGTGAAGCTAGGTGATTGAACTGAGGCAGTAAATTGAAACTCAAATCCAGCAGTGCTGGCGCGACACATTTATTCGAAGGGTAATATCTAAGCGTGATTTAATGCACATAGTTTTGCGGATGGTGTACAGTATGCAGTAACAGCTACCAATATACAGTATTTAACAAGTGCAAACAGCATTAGATCACACACCTCATATTCCTGCAGTGTCACCACTCCATCTGCAATGAGCCTGTCGGAGTACTTTTTCAGCACACGCTGCTGCCGACGGATCTGTTTGTACATCAGCGGCTGGGTGAACATGGGCTCGTCCATCTCATTATGACCAAACCGTCTGTAACAAACCTGTAAATACACACGCAGGAATCATGTCTAAGTGTGCACCTTTAATTGTATTTCCTGTTAAGATTTGGCTGTAACTAACCAGGTCAATGACCACATCCTTGTTGAAGGTGGTCCTCCACTCTGCAGCCACCCGACACACGTACATGACAGCCTCGGGATCATCGGCATTCACATGGAAGATGGGTGCATTGACAACCCGAGCCACATCGGTGGGGTAGGGGGAGGAGCGAGCCACTCGGGGGTCAGTGGTGAAGCCAATCTGAGAGCCAACAATCACACGCAAAATTTGACATAATTTAGAGGCAAGTATCACATGCAAATGTATTGACATAATGTTCAGTATAACAAAATACGCATATGTATTATGACTAACATTGTGAAAAATCGTAATGTTTAAAAAGAAACATTTAACAGCTAATTTTCTTAGTTTTGACTCTAATTTAAACAACACACTTGTATGAATCAATAAAAACGATATGATCACACCTTCAGTTGCCAAGCGATAGTGAATTATTGTCCAGCCCCAGTTATTAATAGTTGCAGAAGTAATAAATATCTAGTAGTAACAGTGAGGTCATTAGTGTTAGATTAGTATGACTGCCATAACATGTGAGTACATTATAAAATATATGCATTCTAGTAATTGGTAAATGGGTCAGGTCACATGACACCAAACACTTCAATACCTGGTTGTTGACCACCACATGGATTGTACCATGTGTGGTGTAGGAGGGGAGCTCACTTAGGTGGAAAGTCTCATACACAACTCCTTGTCCAGCAAAAGCAGCGTCGCCATGCATCAAGATGGACATCACCTGTTAAAATCACAACAGGACAGAGTAGCACAATGTATCGCGAATGGAAATCTATATGTATGGCACCAAACAGAAAACAAGCCAGTGCAGTAAGTGTTACCTTCTTTCCCTGAGTGTCTCCTCTGTAGAACTGCTCAGCTTTGGCCTTGCCCTGAACCACTGGATCCACTGCCTCCAGGTGGGAGGGGTTTGCCATGAGTGACAGAGTGATGTTCTTGTCTGTCTCACGGTTAATCCTCTCGTGGTACATCCCAAGGTGGTATTTAACATCACCCGACCCCTACAGGTGAAGAGAACCGTTTATGAAATGCTTTCCTCTGATACTTTTCCACACCGCTACGCACCTGCAGTTCCCTTACCTCATCAACAGCCTCTAACTTGGGGTGAAACTGACAGAAGATCTGCTCCAGGTCCTTACGGATCACATTGGCCAACACATTCAGTCGACCCCTAAATCAAGTATGGAAGGACAAGAATCAGCTGAAAGCACAGATTGAGCTAAGATGCGAGCAAATGTGTAATACACAGTACCGATGAGGCATCCCCATGATCACGCTGTCGATGCCAGCAGCGCTCGACTTGTCAATCATGGTTTTAAGGGCAGGGATGAGCACTTCACAGCCCTCTAGACCGAAACGCTTCTCCGATGACCACTTTCTGGCCAGGAAGTCCTCAAACCTGGGCAGGAAACATTTTCAAATGTAAGAGTACACTACTACTGATTGGTAATGATGACGTAAAGAAAATAATTATGGGAGCAAAACTACGGTTTAGAAAACAAGAATTTAGCTTATATATTTCAGTTCCAATGTGTGTGAGTGTGTGTGTGTGTTTGTGTGTGTTAATAGGATGATAACCCTGCAACAGCATAGTACAAGCAAAAATACAATAGGAAGTGTATTCACATAAACAATCACAGATCACTTCTAGGAAACTTCAGTAGCTCTTGAGATCATTCATCAAAGATGAAAATTAGCTCACATGAAGAATAGGGTGTTGATCTCTCCAAATATATATGTGTGTGTGTGTGTTTTGTTAATGTTTTGTGAGGCTCTGATGGGAGCTATAACTAAAAGTGAGGTATTGTGCTGTCATCAAAGTGTAAGTCAGTGTATGTTTATTAACTGCTGACCGTGTGGAACTGATCAGGCGGGCTAGCAAAGTCCTCTTCTCAGCATTAGTGAACCGCATGATTCCTGGAGTCTCAAATTTCTGACGAATCCACTGACACTGGTCCACGTTGTTAATGAACATGAATTCAACTCCTATGTGACCGCAGTACGACGTCTGAAAAAGAACAGGTAACAAACAAATAACATTGTAAAGTTTCATGGCTCCCCCCCATCATTAACACATGTATGAAAACTAATAAAATACCTCAAGTCTCCGTATGATCTCTTTAAGAGGAAGAGTGTTGTCTGCTCCTCCGATGAAGGAGGTGGGGGGAAGTTGAAAGCTTCTTTCCAAGTCAGACTCATCAAGACCGTAGAAACCTACGATGACACCATGGGAAACACAGGTTTGTTGAAGACTTTTGAGATTGAATAACGCATATCCCAAGTCTTGCCAAATATAATCTCCCTCCCAAATTTTAGTTAAAGTAATGTTTTATTTATTGATATGTATGTGTTTGTACTGTGCTACACTATAAAGGAGGGAAGCTGCCAGCTTACAAGGAGCACTATTTTAATGAAAATCCAAAGTTTCAAAAACACCCAGAACACATAATTTCATCAAGCACAATAACATTTTATAGCGTTGCAGTGATTTGAAAAAATAATAACCAACAGATAAGTTGTTTTAACCATAAATATAATTATGTAATGTCATATCACTCTTAAGAATGGACTTTTTTAACGAACAGGACAGTCATGCTCCCTGCAGACGGTGCAGTAAATTAACTAACATGTTGATCAAAGTAGATTTGTTTTTGATGACAAAAATACTGTCCAAAAAAAAAGCTTGGTTATGAAATAAAAACAACTTCCAGGATGTGTTTTGGCAGTACAATAGCAGGACCTGTGTAAATACAGCATCCGTATCAGAGGACCCACTTAAGTGTCAGTGCTGACGAAGCCCACCTGAGAGAGCTGGTCAAGCTCAAGATCGCAGGCAACATAAGAGGAGACAGGTGCAAATCATATTAGGAATACAGCAAAGACGAAGAGGGCTAAAAATAGACTCTTGTACTATCAGCTGACCAAATAAGGGCCCACGGAGGCTGTCATTAGCTTTCATTAGGGAGCTATAGCCCTGGTAGCAATACATAATGCAACGCTATGTCCTGACACACAATGATCACCGATCATTGTACAGCAGCCAACAGAAACAATGTCTCTCTCTCTCTCCTCTTTACTCGCTATTACTGTAGGCTTCGATCGCTTTCAGTGGCCGTCCCGCATCCACCGATCCTCAGTCCGCTGAATGAAATGGAGAATGACAAGAGCTCGGCCTAAGATTAATGACAGCATTAGGCTGACCAGCAAGTAGACAGACTTTGCGGGGAAACATGATGGGGCCTTTTATACGGAAACACCACTAACACTCTCGAGTCTGATGATGAGTTATGCAACCCTGGGTGTGTGTATGGATGCACCTGTATAAGCTGTATAAACCCTCATTGGGATTACATTTTTTTTTATTGTAATTAAGTGGGGGAAACATTTAAATCCAATTTTTGTCATTACGAGGCAAATGAAGCTTTGTAAGTAAACCCGCAAATCAGAGTAATATGGTTATGACTGTTAAACAAGTATCTTGGGGTAATTAGAAGGAAGGATTTCTATAGTAGGAAGCTAATTAGCATATTCACTGCCTGTGGGTTAACTCCATACGCGTTTTGTTATGGTGGATAAAATAGGGAGTTCTATACAATAAGCACACAAAGTTTAAAACTGAAAATATATAAGTATTATAGTAGACCTGTATTTTGATGACAAAACATGTTATTGAGACATGTGTTTTTGAAATGATACAGCCTGTTTTACATGGGCTTCATGGAGCATATGGTTATAAAAAGACTTGAGTAAATGAAGATAATCTCTTTCTTATAATTCAGGTAGGCTTTTGTGAGGTGTTTGGTATGATTGCTGGGGCTGTAAGGCTCACCTAATTTATCGATAGTGGTGATCAGGTCGGAGGGAACAAAAGAGTCAAGGTCAGCCTCCAGAATTCCCAGAGGGTCTAACTGGGCAACATGGTGACCACGAATCTACACAGAGAGACAGACAAAGATGAGGTCAATAAAAGATACGGTGACAGGGGAAAGAATAAGATTTAGCAAGGGCTGCCATCGGGATGCTGAGAGTGAACAGCTGGAGAATAAGCTAACACTCAGTTATAGGTCAGCCTCTCTAAGAAAAGATTCTCCCCAAGGGAGTGCTTTTATGTCTATGTACATGCACACACACACACACACACACACACACACACACACACACACACACACACATACACACACACACACACACACACACACACATTCCCACCAGGATTGCAGCAAACTGGGAATAAAAGTGATGCATTTGCCAAAAGACAGAATTTAATAAATCCCTCAGATAGCTCTTCGAATTAATTTGAGGTTGAGAGGAAATGTTACCACCTGTTTTGTTTAAGTAGTCTCTTTGATAATTCCACTTTTCAAAAAGCAGCAAGGGTAGTTAGAGTTAATCTTGCAATTTGCATAACCTCGTGCAGTGACAAACAAATTGTGTATTCCTTTTAATACAAGGGCATACGGTATAAACAGCTTTCATTGCCAGATGCATCTGTTTTGGCAAGTCGAGTGGATTTTGTTTGATGCATTTTTTACACACACGTCAGAGATACAAATAGTCAGCCAGTTGTGGCTCGAGGTAGATGACTTTACAATTTAAACGGATGCCCATGAGAGATGTGATACATCTTTTAATTTGTAAATAACATACATTTATTATTATACAATCTGATGTGTGTTTGTGTGTGTGTGAGAGAGTGTGTGTGTGTGTGTGTGTGTGTGTGTGTGTGTGTGTGTGTGTGTCACAGCTGGGCCGGGTGAGTGTGGAGTACCTGGTAGGCTCTAATGAGAGTGTGCACGGCCAGGTGGTCCTCCACCACTTTCTGTGTCATGTCTGGTGAGTGGGGCAGCGCTCGGCCTTGGAGCAGAGCGGAGAGGCGTCTCTCAACCGCCTCGCCAGACGGACTGGAAGCCTGGGTGTTACGGAAGAATGTGTCCCAAGACTAGAACACACCGAAAGAAAGATCCAGCACCGCAAACACAGACCAGGAGTATCACTGGTGCTTACTGACTGCTAGGTTGGAGATGATGGGACAGAGAAACGCTGGACAGGACCCTAACCCTTTCAGCAGCAGCCTCTGTTTAGATGCCCAAATTAGCTACCAGCACATCCTCGTGCACCCAAATAGTTCCCTTTTCAAGACCAACACATGGCAACAGCAGTTCATGGTAATGCAGCTGCTAAACCCACTCCCACCCAATAATGTGTGCTGGACATGGTCCCCACTGAAAATGCCCATTAATGGGCAAACACATCTAATTTTGAAATAAATGGCCCATCTTGCACTCTGCTACCTCGTGGACGCTTGTATGATCCTCCAGCCACGCAAAGTACATCTGCTCCACATAGCTGGAGCTGTTGGCCTCCGTGGAGAGAACAGGCGCAGCCCTGGAGGAGCAGCCTCTCCTGGGGTCAACCCAGCGCCTGGCCGGGCCACCTCCACACCATCGCAGCCACTGACTCCCTCCAACACCGCCGCCCCTCAGCACACCCGCTAACGCCCGAAACGGACTCATAGCTGGAGAGACGCACAGTGGAAGAGAACGTCGGAGGGTTAGAGAGTCAACAATTCATCTCGATGTTTTAATTGACAATTTAGCAGAACAGGTGTGCATTACAACCTCTGGATGGGATATTTATGAATGTCACACATCAAGCAATATATTCCAGCTGCTTAAACTGTAGGTTACGCACATGGGCAGAGCGCATATATCGCACTATATTAATTGCGCACCTCATGAATGAAATGACCTTTACATGCGTATGCTTCTGATGGGCTTTCCGCTGATTGAAGCGACATGTAGGCTACGTAATGTAAAACCTCTGCGAGACTCAATACCGCCACGTAACGGCCTGCGCGTTTGTTTCTGCGCAAAGTCTCTGCAGCTGCAAGAAGCGCGTGACCGCGAACAGCCAAAGTGCGACGGTCTGCCGCTGCAGCAACTAAACTACTAACGTTCTCACCTTTTCCTGCAGGATCCTTCACACGCTTCTTCAAGCTACAGTGTTGAAAGCAAAGCCAACCCACTGCCTATTTCATCCTGGGTCTATTTCCCCTTGACCACTAATCCCTCTACGTCAACATAAATCCCCATAATCTCCCCTCGTCTCTGCGTCTCGCGCCGTATCACGGGAAATAGCGCAGTAGTTTAAAATGGCACGCACGTTTTACTTCTATACATTAATATTTACCTTAGACACTTATTCTCATCGCCGGAGGATGTAAACAGGACAGGTATCTGTGAAGGTGACAGATCCAAGTGCACGGACGGCTTGACACGCCCCCTCGCGTGCCAGGTGGCGCTTCCTGTGGCCTGCGAGCAGCCTGCTGCACCCAAAGGTGCTGGTGGTGCCGCGGTAACGGACCAACACAGCATCTTCAGGGAGACAGAGAAAGGACAACACTTAATTATCTTTTTTTTTTCTTAAGTGATAAAAAAACACACAGACACAGAAACCCCCTTATTATTTTGTTTGTGTGGTTTCATTTGTAACAGCAATCAATGTTATAATCAGACTACTTACCGTAATCTACGAGTCCCTCCACACACTTCTCATCCAGACAGGTCATTTTTCCCTCTGTTACATCATGCATATGTCTTTCCCCTCAGTGTTAATTATATAAGGCAATTAAACTTTTATAAAGGCTGAACATGAGTCATTTGAGCAAGTGGTTTCAGATTGATGGGCTTCTACCTTGAGTGGATTAAACAATAAGATAATTGTCCCTGCCTCCCTCCAGCCTCTGTCATTCCTCCCTCCCTCCCCCCCCTCTCATTCTCATCTAGATCTTCATCATTCATACTTGCTGGCACAGAATGAACAGATTATCAATCATGACAAACACGACACAGGAAAGGGGAAAATGGAGTGGGCATGAGTTGCAAGAGGATCTACAAGACACAACAGTGTAGGTATAAATATCATTGTATCACATGAATTAGATCATCGTCACGTTTTTTTTCGAACTAGTAATTTTTCTCTTTCTCCCCTTTCAACAACAGCAAAATGTCTAATTTACCCAATACAATATATGTATTCACTTAATGCACAGCCTACTTTAACCAAGCAATAGAAGCAAACCCACAACAACAGCATATATTTTCTATGCATTAAGTCTGAAACAAGACACAATAATGCTCAGGATTTCCTTTTTCAATATTTACATTTGTGTTTGCTGCTGGTCTCCGACTGACCTGGAGAACGTATAGGGTCAGGCTGAAATGCCATTTTGTTGTAGTGATTTCGCCGCCTGACAAAGATGGAGTGAAGACCAGTTACTTTCTGGCATTTTATTAATAGTGTTCATCGATGAAAAGAACTGTGCCGCTGGGTAACACTACAGGCTCAGCGTTAAATTACATCCTGTTTTAGAATAATTACATCAGTAGACAGGCCAAAACAGGACCAGTGGGAAATTAAACAAGTGACAATCTCTCTAACCTTCTATTTTTGTAGACATAAATTGTTTTTTAAATGTGAATAACAGTCAAGATATGTCATAATTGTTGACTGTGGTTATTTATTTGTTGGATTTGGCTGGCACATTCAGTCAATAAATCCAGGAGGCACCGTTACCCTAAATAAAGTTCATCTCCAGGTGACCCCGGCTCACAGCAGCCATCAGTCAGGCCTGCCGAACCACATTGACTTTGTTCCGGGTCCACAGCTCAGTACAAAAAGCGGGAGAAGCAGATAATGTGTAATCCACTTACCCTGGCCAAGCCTACACACCATTTATGGAAGTCCACGTCATGAGGTTATTTAGGAGCCGTAATTCATCTAATAAAGCATGTTTGGAGGCCAAATTAAATTAGTCTGAAAGCCATTGGTACACGTGCTGTCACAAAAATCAATCACATTTCAATATGATTAAATAATGTATGATTTCGTGAAATTACGTGACAAATCTGTGGTGCCGAGGCACGACTACAAACATACACATAAGAAAGAAATTAATTTCCTCTGATGAGTCTGAAATAATTATTTCTATATTATCTATGAATACTTCTATTACCATCGTATTATGATGTAAATAAACTACATACTGAAAATACAGCAGATTGGCCTCAAAAGGTGTGAGTTAACTCAAGTGAGGCTATACAACCATTACCATTGTTTGCTTGTATTGTAGGGATCCTTTGATCTTTAGGCAACAAAAAAAAAAATATAGGCAACAAATATATATATTGATTTCAGCAGAGAAAAACTATTTGATCAGGATATACTTTATTTAAGAGTTCAACCTTAAAAACTAAAGAACAGTACTATGCAAGAGGTTTACAGCCTTTCGTTTTATTTATGATCCCATCATTAAATAAAACCCACACTGGCAATCAGAAAATACAGTAAATAATAAAAAATATACGTTGAGTAAACGTTGAGTAAAAACATTAACAAAAATAACATTTTCCATGCAATTATTTATTTATCCGCTTACCCTTTATTTATGTGTATATACAGTACAGTAGCATTACTGTGCTTAGCAGTGAATATATTTGAAAATAATTAAGTTACTCCGAATATAATCAAAGGTCATAAAATGTAAATCCGCATAAATCAAATGCATCTGTTTAATCTAAGATGATTCTCATACTGGTGACATATTATAGTTGGTTTTGATATTAAAATAAGGACAATATGTGAATTAAACATCTACATCTTAGGGGATATAAAAGAGTAGCCTGTTTGTAGAATATTTGATAAATAAATGTTACCCATGCATAGACAACATTATGGCATCTCATCATCTCTCTGCATTCAGGAACATCACAGAGTATGGCAAATAGACAATTCATCCAAAAAAGAAGCAAACACAATATTGGACAAGAAAACTAGGGATGATCGTCATGTCCTTGATTATCAAGTGTCCACAACCATGCATATGATGAATATTTGGCAATATTTGTAATTAGTGTACAAACTAAATTATTCCACATCACATTTAGGATAAAGAAAGGCCTAACAGCAACCAGGATTTACTATTGCTCTAAGTCTCTGAAACATTTCACCACATGTAGGTGACACACAACAAGGCTACCATCAACGAGAAAAGGCAAAACTGTGTGTTTGGTAGTTTGTGTTGGGATCACAAACTTAAAGGGAGTATGTGTGAGAGAAAAATGATTGTAAGCACAAGGCTGAGCGCACATTGAGGCTTTCGGGAACCTGGAGTCTCTTTTACATGAAGAGACAGGAGGAGGGAGGCTAAGTTGCAGCTCTATCCGTATTAGTGAGAATCTGATGTTACAGGGGACATCCCAGAATCCTTAGAGTCTGGGGCATCGGCGGCTGCAGGGGAAGAGACTTTCTGGTAGATGAAACTGTAGAGATTGACGTCAGGTCGCGTCGTCTGGCAATTCTGGCACATCAAACTCGAGTACTGGTTCAGAAGGTAGTACAGCTTCCCTGGAAGGGAAAAGGAGAGAGGTGAAGATAGAGAGAGGATGAGAGACAGAGAGAGGGGATGGCACAGGGGTCCAGAGAAGAAAGAAATATGGAGGGAGATAAAACAGGATGTGTGAGGAAAACGTGGACTATGAGGATAAACAGGTAGTCAAAGAACGAGCAAGAGACACAGAAACTGTACCAGAAGAAAAAAAAAAATGAAAGCGTGTTTGGGCTCATTTATAAATCAAGCACACATACACACAAGTCATGAGCTTTTTCTCTGTAGCTCCACTTTACGAAATGGATGGCTAGAGGGGAATTTCTCTGAAAGGCTTCAATAAATGTCAGCGGAAGAAAAATGAAAAGAGTGGGAGGGGAGAGGCTGGGGTCAGTTCAGGCAGTAATCCACTCTGCGGCTGAGGCTGAATGGATGGGCTGAGGAGCAGAGATGGCCCATAAAGTGGAATAACTTAACATTGAGATGGACTCTTACTTATGCAGACTGTCCCTGAAATGACGCCAGCAAGGACAACCTCCATGTGCTGCACGAGCCTCAGCTGGTACCATTTCCATTCATGTTTATTATGCAATTTAGTGTATCGGCTCAACAGAGGCAGGACTGACAAGAGAGTCTCACCCCCGAACTAAAAATACTAAAAACATTTGTTCTTGTGTGCGAGTCTTACCAACAGTGACTTGTCTCTCGGTGAGGAAAGTGTGTATTTCATGAACATCCCTCATAAGCTGAGCATCTCCAAATGTGTAGTACGCCACGTCTCTCCCAGCCTCTGCTGCAGCCATCAACTGAATCAGTGCTGAAAAAGTGAGAGGGTAAAAGCTAAAAGGGAAATCCAGGCAACAACAATTTGCCACATTAGCATCATTAGTATCCTTCAGTTTCAGAACGCAATCATCAATGTGTAATTGACCGCTGAAAAGAAGCTGAGGAAACTAGGTAATTGGTCAATAAGCTGGATAAGGTAGGCCTTCTGGCAGAAAAGAACACGAGTGACAGGAGCCATTTGTATCAGAAGGATAAATAATCCACCAAAGGTAGCAGAGCCTCATCAACCGCCCTCAATATTTTAGCCCGTGCAAATGAGGTCTTAAGACCTTTAAATATTTAACATAATGGATATTGATTCCAGATTAAAAACACACAAAACAAACATCTCTTCCAAAAGGTCTATATTCTTAACAACAACATAACAGCTCAGTTCTATGTAACTACCACATCTCAGTTCAGCTTCGGGACTGTAAGGTAAAATACATTTCCATCTAAAATATACCAGCTATGCTAATTCCAGGGCTAAAGGGTGAGGGTCGCCGAAAGCTAATATCATCCTCGGGAGTTTGTCATGTCCGTGGGATCTATTCAACGCTCGCTGCAGAGGAAATTAACAGCTTCCATTCTAATTGAAACTGTACAAAAACATACCCATGCTATTTCAATCACATTTGAATTAATAATGCAGGACATTCATGAGAAGATTTGGGTTTTTAGTAAAGCACAGCCTCCACTAATGATGAGTACTAACTGCATAACAGTTAATTAAAATGTTTGAAGACATTGACATTGAAATACACAACTGGTCAACATTTGCAGAGTGGTTTACAGGAGGGGACAGTAAGGGGCCCCTGCTTGTGAAGAGTGATGGTGTGTAAGCCCGCAGAGTACTGCATCAGCCTGGATTTATTGGGCTTTAAATCAATTGTCCTTTTAATGGAAAACATAAATGTGTGTCAGGTGATCTATAAAAGGGAGGGACGGGACAGGTGAGTGACACCCTGGGAGAGCTACTAATTGACCAGAGGAGATTGGGAGAGAGCAGGAGCTTCATTGGTGCGACAAGTAGTCCGGACGAATAACTGATCCCATCTGAGCTACTTATATTTACCTCCTGCTTGAGAATCCACGATAAATATTTTAATATTAAAACAATGTTATGCATCTCCTGACCTATACCTGTGGTACCATTTCAGCTCTCATGTCTGAAAAAACTTCACACCAGTTATTCAGTAATTTCCTTCCCTCCATCTGGAAGCATGTTTGTAATTCAGCTAATGATACCTTTGAGCCGTGTGTCTCCACCAAAAGCCCCACAGCCCCAGTTGCCTGTGGCTACTGCAGAGAGGTGCTTGCTGTTGACGTTGTTTCTGAAGAATCCACAGTATGCCTGGGATAAATGCAAAGAGAGTCAGAGGAAGGGAAGGTGGGAAAGAGATAGAAATAGAGAAACTTGTTCAATATTTTTCTATGATCTGTTTATACAATATATTCTAATTATGTGTGCTGTATTGAGATATGCAGCATACAGCAGTGTTGTTTTCAGTTTGGTTGGTTTCATGTGGGATAAATATCAAGAAGTCACAATGTTTAATTGCAATAAAAGGAAAAAAGTTTATAATCTTGAGCTGTGAAGCATTATCAAAACCAAATCATTCAAACAAAAAAACAATCTATCTACGTATGAAAAGCAAGCTCTATGTCATCATATAATACACTTTATACAATCTTAGCAAAAGCAAAAGGAAATTCAACAATAGCCCTCTTAGCAGCTACCGAGTTGCAGCGAGGTACAGCAGTGCGTGTCCTGGTCGTTCTGCTATATTGTAGCGGTTAGCCAAACAAAAAAATATAAAAAATAGAGCCAACTGTTTTCCTCCATTGTGTGTGTGGCAGCAGAGCAGCGGCTGGGGGTCAGCAATGCACTCAGCAGTGTTAGCGCTAGCGGCCCCAACCTACTGAGTCAGTTCAGAGTAGTGACTGAGGAGCCAGTAGGCTGGCAGAATAAAACAGACAATGAAAGGTGTTTTAAAAAAAGTGTGATTCACCGCAACCACGAGTGGTCCATCCAAAATAATATGCAGTTTACTTCAGCAGAATGCAAGGTTAGCCGTGGACAAACACAGAGCTGAACACACACTCACGGCCAGATTGTATGATCGTATGATTCTCCTGATGGAGATAATGACACTTCGGCAAATAGGTGTTGTAAAGTATAGTATCGGTCCAATAAGCTGTCGGTAGCCCTGAGATCAATACAGTGGTCTCTCTCGCGCGGGTTGTTATGAATCCCACAGCAGTTTTTGGAAAGACACACTGTACACAGCTGGCTGAGGCGGAGACGATTGGTTCGGGTTAGGCATTGACCGGTACCTACATAGACACCTGGCCAGCCCTAGCTCCTTAATGCTACGCAGAAGGGGTCTTGCCAGGAAAAGCATTGGGATTCATAATAACTCCTCTCTCTCACCTTGTTGAGTTCTCTGGTCATCTTCTCAGGGAGAA